>NW_026109026.1:0-124421 GCF_024516045.1 Bombus affinis | reverse complement strand
ACATTGATATATTCGCACCAGCCCGAGGAGCCGGAAGTCTTTATCCTATTGCCTTCTGACAAATGTTTACGGTTTACCAATAGTTTCACATAATTAGTACCGTTTCCTCATAGTACAGTGCAACGTGATGTCCGAAATGGCAGACAAAATTAGGTAATAACACGACATATATGCAAGGCAATATAAGGTGTATGTATAGGTTGGAAATTGTGATCGTTGCTCGCTCGCTCCGCTTGCTCGAAAAAATCTAGTCCAACCTCACAACCGATCCGACACGTTCGCAAATTTGAAATATGTCGCCATCATATCGAATAATGAACGCAAGATGGATTGGTTTTAGGTTAGGCTATAGTTTTCGAGCGAGCGCAGCGAGCGTGGGACGCGTATAGGTGTGTCATAAACCAACGGTTTGGCTCATACGGACATTGAAATATTCGCACCAGCCCGAGGAGCCGGATGTCTTTATCCTATTGACTACTGACAAGTGTTTACAGTTTATGAATAGTTTCACATAAATAGTACTATTTCCTCATAGTACAGTGCAATGTGATGTCCGAAATGGCTGACAAAATTAGGTAATAACACGAAATATATGGAAGGCAATATAAGGTATATGTATAGCTTGGAAATTGTGACCGTTGCTCGCTCGCTCCGCTCGCTCGTAAAAATCTAGTCCAACCTCACAACCGATCCCACACGTTCGCAAATTCGAAATATGTCGCCACCATATCGAATAATGAACGGAAGATGGATTGGTTTTAGGTTAGGCCATAGCTTTCGTGCGAGCGCAGCGAACGAGAGACGCGTAAAGGTGTGTCACAAACCAACGGTTTGGCACATACGGACATTGAAATATTCGCACCAGCCCGAGGAGCCGGAAGTCTTTATCCTATTGCCTTCTGACAAATGTTTACGGTTTACCAATAGTTTCACATAATTAGTACCGTTTTCTCATAGTACAGTGCAACGTGATGTCCGAAATGGCTGACAAAATTAGGTACAAGCACGAAATATATGCAAGACAATATATGGTATATGTATAGCTTGGAAATTGTGACCGTTGCTCGCTCGCTCCTCTCGCTCGTAAAAATCTAGTCCAACCTCACAACCGATCCCACACGTTCGCAAATTTGAAATATGTCGCCATCATATCGAATAATGAACGCAAGATGGATTGGTTTTAGGTTAGGCTATAGCTTTCCTGCGAGCGCAGCGAGCGAGAGACGCGTAAAGGTGTGTCACAAACCAACGGTTTGTCACATACGGACATTGAAATATTCGCACCGGCCCGAGGAGCCGAAAGTCTTTATCCTATTGCCTTCTGAGAAATGTTTACGGTTTACCAACAGTTTCACATAATTAGTACCGTTTCCTCATAGTACAGTGCAATGTGATGTCCGAAATGGCAGACAAAATTAGGTAATAACACGACATATAGGCAAGGCAATATAAGGTGTATGTATAGGTTGGAAATTGTGATCGTTGCTCGCTCGCTCCGCTCGCTCGAAAAAATCTAGTCCAACCTCACAACCGATCCGACACGTTCGCAAATTTGAAATATGTCGCCACCATATCGAATAATGAACGGAAGATGGATTGGTTTTAGGTTAGGCTATAGCTTTCGTGCGAGCGCAGCGAACGAGAGACGCGTAAAGGTGTGTCACAAACCAACGGTTTGGTACATACGGACATTGAAATATTCGCCCGAGGAGCCGGAAGTCTTTATCCTATTGCCTTCTGACAAATGTTTACGATTTACCAATAGTTTCACATAATTAGTACCGTTTCCTCATATTACAGTGCAACGTGATGTCCGAAATGGCTGACAAAATTAGGTACATGCACGAAATATATGGAAGGCAATATAAGGTATATGTATAGCTTGGAAATTGTGACCGTTGCTCGCACGCTCCGCTCGCTCGTAAAAATCTAGTCCAACCTCACAACCGATCCCACACGTTCGCAAATTTGAAATATGTCGCCACCATATCGAATAATGAACGCAAGATGGATTGGTTTTAGGTTAGGCTATAGCTTTCGTGCGAGCGCAGCGAGCGAGTGACGCGTATAGGTGTGTCATAAACAAACGGTTTGGCACATACGGACATTGAAATATTCGCACCAGCCCGAGGAACCGGAAGTATTTATCCTATTGCCTACCGACACATGTTTACAGTTTTTGAATAGTTTCACATAACTAGTACTATTTCCACATAGTACGATGCAAAGTGATGTCCGAAATGGCTGACAAAATTAGTTAATAACACGACATATATGCAAGGCAATATAAGGTGTATGTATAGGTTGGAAATTGTGATCGTTGCTCGCTCGCTCCGCTCGCTCGAAAAAATCTAGTCCAACCTCACAACCGATCCGACACGTTCGCAAATTTGAAATATGTCGCCACCATATCGAATAATGAACGGAAGATGGATTGGTTTTAGGTTAGGCTATAGCTTTCGTGCGAGCGCAGCGAGCGAGTGACGCGTATAGGTGTGTCATAAACAAACGGTTTGGCACATACGGACATTGAAATATTCGCACCAGCCCGAGGAACCGGAAGTATTTATCCTATTGCCTACCGACACATGTTTACAGTTTTTGAATAGTTTCACATAACTAGTACTATTTCCACATAGTACAATGCAATGTGATGTCCGAAATGGCTGACAAAATTAGTTAATAACACGACATATATGCAAGGCAATATAAGGTGTATGTATAGGTTGGAAATTGTGATCGTTGCTCGCTCGCTCCGCTCGCTCGAAAAAATCTAGTCCAATCTCACAACCGATCCGACACGTTCGCAAATTTGAAATATGTCGCCACCATATCGAATAATGAACGCAAGATGGATTGGTTTTAGGATAGGCTATAGTTTTCGAGCGAGCGCCGCGAGCGAGAGACGCGTAAAGGTGTGTCATAAACCAACGGTTTGGCACATACGGACATTGAAATATTCGCACCAGCCCGAGGAGCCGGAAGTATTTATCCTATTGCCTACCGACACATGTTTACAGTTTATGAATAGTTTCACATAAATAGTACTATTTCCACATAGCACAATGCAATGTGATGTCCGAAATGGCTGACAAAATTAGGTAATAACACGAAATATATGGAAGGCAATATAAGGTATATGTATAGCTTGGAAATTGTGACCGTTGCTCGCTCGCTCCGCTCGCTCGTAAAAATCTAGTCCAACCTCACAATCGATCCCACACGTTCGCAAATTTGAAATACGTCACCACCATATCGAATAATGAACGCAAGATGGATTGGTTTTAGGTTAGGCTATAGTCTTCGAGCGAGCGCAGCGAGCGAGCGACGCGTATAGGTGTGTCATAAACCAACGGTTTGGCACATACGGACATTGAAATATTCGCACCAGCCCGAGGAGCCGGAAGTATTTATCCTATTGCCTTCTGACAAATGTTTACGGTTTACCAATAGTTTCACATAATTGGTACCGTTTCCTCATAGTACAGTGCAACGTGATGTCCGAAATGGCTGACAAAATTAGGTAATAACACGACATATATGCAAGGCAATATAAGGTGTATGTATAGGTTGGAAATTGTGATCGTTGCTCGCTCGCTCCGCTTGCTCGAAAAAATCTAGTCCAACCTCACAACCGATCCGACACGTTCGCAAATTTGAAATATGTCGCCATCATATCGAATAATGAACGCAAGATGGATTGGTTTTAGGTTAGGCTATAGTTTTCGAGCGAGCGCAGCGAGCGTGGGACGCGTATAGGTGTGTCATAAACCAACGGTTTGGCTCATACGGACATTGAAATATTCGCACCAGCCCGAGGAGCCGGATGTCTTTATCCTATTGACTACTGACAAGTGTTTACAGTTTATGAATAGTTTCACATAAATAGTACTATTTCCTCATAGTACAGTGCAATGTGATGTCCGAAATGGCAGACAAAATTAGGTACTAGCACGAAAACTATGCAAGGCAATATATGGTATATGTATAGCTTGGAAATTGTGACCGTTGCTCGCTCGCTCCGCTCGCTCGTAAAAATCTAGTCCAACCTCACAACCGATCCGTCACGTTTGCAAATTTGAAATATGTCGCCACCATATCGAATAATGAACGCAAGATGGATTGGTTTTAGGTTAGGCTATAGTCTTCGAGCGAGCGCAGCGAGCGAGAGACGCGTAAAGGTGTGTCACAAACCAACGGTTTGGCACATACGGACATTGAAATATTCGCACCAGCCCGAGGAGCCGAAAGTCTTTATCCTATTGCCTACCGACACATGTTTACAGTTTATGAATAGTTTCACATAAACAGTACTATTTCCACATAGTACAGTGCAATGTGATGTCCGAAATGGCTGACAAAATTAGGTAATAACACGAAATATATGCAAGGCAATATATAGTATATATATAGCTTGGAAATTGTGACCGTTGCTCGCTCGCTCCGCTCGCTCGTAAAAATCTAGTCCAACCTCACAACCGATCCGACACGTTCGCAAATTTGAAATATGTCGCCATCATATCCAATAATGAACGCAAGATGGATTGGTTTTAGGTTAGGCTATAGCTTTCGAGCGAGCATGGCGAGCTTGGGTCGCGGAGAGGTGCGTCACAATCCAACGGTTTGGCACATGGGCACATTGAAATATTCGCACCACCCCGAGGAGCCGGAAGTCTTTATCCTATTGCCTTCTGACAAATGTTTACGGTTTACTAATAGTTTCACATAATTAGTACCGTTTCCTCATAGTACAGTGCAATGTGATGTCCGAAATGGCTGACAAAATTAGGTAATAACACGAAATATATGGAAGGCAATATAAGGTATATGTATAGCTTGGAAATTGTGACCGTTGCTCGCTCGCTCCGCTCGCTCGTAAAAATCTAGTCCAACCTCACAACCGATCCCACACGTTCTCAAATTCGAAATATGTCGCCACCATATCGAATAATGAACGGAAGATGGATTGGTTTTAGGTTAGGCCATAGCTTTCGTGCGAGCGCAGCGAACGAGAGACGCGTAAAGGTGTGTCACAAACCAACGGTTTGGCACATACGGACATTGAAATATTCGCACCAGCCCGAGGAGCCGGAAGTATTTATCCTATTGCCTACCGACACATGTTTACAGTTTATGAATAGTTTCACATAAATAGTACTGTTTCCACATAGTACAGTGCAATGTGATGTCCGAAATGGCTGACAAAATTAAGTAATAACACGAAATATATGCAAGGCAATATATGGTACATGTATAGCTTGGAAATTGTGACCGTTGCTCGCTCGCTCCGCTTGCTCGTAAAAATCCAGTCCAACTTCACATTCGATCCGACACGTTCCCAAATTTGAAATAAGTCGCCTTCATGTCGAATGACTAACGCAAGAGGGATTGTTTTTAGGTTAGGCTATAGCTTTCGAGCGAGCGCAGCGAGCGAGAGACGCGTAAAGGTGTGTCACAAACCAACGGTTTGGCACATACGGACATTGAAATATTCGCACCAGCCCGAGGAGCCGAAAGTCTTTATCCTATTGCCTTCTGACAAATGTTTACGGTTTACCAACAGTTTCACATAATTAGTACCGTTTCCACATAGTACAGTGCAATGTGATGTCCGAAATGGCTGACAAAATTAGGTAATAACACGAAATATATGCAAGGCAATATATAGTATATATATAGCTTGGAAATTGTGACCGTTGCTCGCTCGCTCCGCTCGCTCGTAAAAATCTAGTCCAACCTCACAACCGATCCGACACGTTCGCAAATTTGAAATATGTCGCCATCATATCCAATAATGAACGCAAGATGGATTGGTTTTAGGTTAGGCTATAGCTTTCGAGCGAGCATGGCGAGCTTGGGTCGCGGAGAGGTGCGTCACAATCCAACGGTTTGGCACATGGGCACATTGAAATATTCGCACCACCCCGAGGAGCCGGAAGTCTTTATCCTATTGCCTTCTGACAAATGTTTACGGTTTACTAATAGTTTCACATAATTAGTACCGTTTCCTCATAGTACAGTGCAATGTGATGTCCGAAATGGCTGACAAAATTAGGTAATAACACGAAATATATGGAAGGCAATATAAGGTATATGTATAGCTTGGAAATTGTGACCGTTGCTCGCTCGCTCCGCTCGCTCGTAAAAATCTAGTCCAACCTCACAACCGATCCCACACGTTCTCAAATTCGAAATATGTCGCCACCATATCGAATAATGAACGGAAGATGGATTGGTTTTAGGTTAGGCCATAGCTTTCGTGCGAGCGCAGCGAACGAGAGACGCGTAAAGGTGTGTCACAAACCAACGGTTTGGCACATACGGACATTGAAATATTCGCACCAGCCCGAGGAGCCGGAAGTCTTTATCCTATTGCCTTCTGACAAATGTTTACGGTTTACCAATAGTTTCACATAATTAGTACCGTTTCCTCATAGTACAGTGCAATGTGATGTCCGAAATGGCAGACAAAATTAGGTAATAACACGACATATAGGCAAGGCAATATAAGGTGTATGTATAGGTTGGAAATTGTGATCGTTGCTCGCTCGCTCCGCTCGCTCGAAAAAATCTAGTCCAACCTCACAACCGATCCGACACGTTCGCAAATTTGAAATATGTCGCCACCATATCGAATAATGAACGGAAGATGGATTGGTTTTAGGTTAGGCTATAGCTTTCGTGCGCGCGCAGCGAACGAGAGACGCGTAAAGGTGTGTCACAAACCAACGGTTTGGTACATACGGACATTGAAATATTCGCCCGAGGAGCCGGAAGTCTTTATCCTATTGCCTTCTGACAAATGTTTACGGTTTACCAATAGTTTCACATAATTAGTACCGTTTCCTCATATTACAGTGCAACGTGATGTCGAAATGGCTGACAAAATTAGGTACATGCACGAAATATATGGAAGGCAATATAAGGTATATGTATAGCTTGGAAATTGTGACCGTTGCTCGCACGCTCCGCTCGCTCGTAAAAATCTAGTCCAACCTCACAACCGATCCCACACGTTCGCAAATTTGAAATATGTCGCCACCATATCGAATAATGAACGCAAGATGGATTGGTTTTAGGTTAGGCTATAGCTTTCGTGCGAGCGCAGCGAGCGAGTGACGCGTATAGGTGTGTCATAAACAAACGGTTTGGCACATACGGACATTGAAATATTCGCACCAGCCCGAGGAACCGGAAGTATTTATCCTATTGCCTACCGACACATGTTTACAGTTTTTGAATAGTTTCACATAACTAGTACTATTTCCACATAGTACAATGCAATGTGATGTCCGAAATGGCTGACAAAATTAGTTAATAACACGACATATATGCAAGGCAATATAAGGTGTATGTATGGGTTGGAAATTGTGATCGTTGCTCGCTCGCTCCGCTCGCTCGAAAAAAATCTAGTCCAATCTCACAACCGATCCGACACGTTCGCAAATTTGAAATATGTCGCCACCATATCGAATAATGAACGCAAGATGGATTGGTTTTAGGTTAGGCCTATAGTTTTCGTGCAAGCGCCGCGAACGAGAGACGCGTAAAGGTGTGTCACAAACCATCGGTTTGGCACATACGGACATTGAAATATTCGCACCAGCCCGAGGAATCGGAAGTATTTATCCTATTGCCTACCGACACATGTTTACAGTTTATGAATAGTTTCACATAAATAGTACTATTTCCACATAGTACAATGCAATGTGATGTCCGAAATGGCTGACAAAATTAGGTAATAACACGACATATATGCAAGGCAATATAAGGTGTATGTATAGGTTGGAAATTGTGATCGTTGCTCGCTCGCTCCGCTCGCTCGAAAAAATCTAGTCCAACCTCACAACCGATCCGACACGTTCGCAAATTTGAAATATGTCGCCACCATATCGAATAATGAACGGAAGATGGATTGGTTTTAGGTTAGGCTATAGCTTTCGTGCGAGCGCAGCGAGCGAGTGACGCGTATAGGTGTGTCATAAACAAACGGTTTGGCACATACGGACATTGAAATATTCGCACCAGCCCGAGGAACCGGAAGTATTTATCCTATTGCCTACCGACACATGTTTACAGTTTTTGAATAGTTTCACATAACTAGTACTATTTCCACATAGTACAATGCAATGTGATGTCCGAAATGGCTGACAAAATTAGTTAATAACACGACATATATGCAAGGCAATATAAGGTGTATGTATAGGTTGGAAATTGTGATCGTTGCTCGCTCGCTCCGCTCGCTCGAAAAAATCTAGTCCAATCTCACAACCGATCCGACACGTTCGCAAATTTGAAATATGTCGCCACCATATCGAATAATGAACGCAAGATGGATTGGTTTTAGGATAGGCTATAGTGTTCGAGCGAGCGCCGCGAGCGAGAGACGCGTAAAGGTGTGTCATAAACCAACGGTTTGGCACATACGGACATTGAAATATTCGCACCAGCCCGAGGAGCCGGAAGTATTTATCCTATTGCCTACCGACACATGTTTACAGTTTATGAATAGTTTCACATAAATAGTACTATTTCCACATAGCACAATGCAATGTGATGTCCGAAATGGCTGACAAAATTAGGTAATAACACGAAATATATGGAAGGCAATATAAGGTATATGTATAGCTTGGAAATTGTGACCGTTGCTCGCTCGCTCCGCTCGCTCGTAAAAATCTAGTCCAACCTCACAATCGATCCCACACGTTCGCAAATTTGAAATACGTCACCACCATATCGAATAATGAACGCAAGATGGATTGGTTTTAGGTTAGGCTATAGTCTTCGAGCGAGCGCAGCGAGCGAGCGACGCGTATAGGTGTGTCATAAACCAACGGTTTGGCACATACGGACATTGAAATATTCGCACCAGCCCGAGGAGCCGGAAGTATTTATCCTATTGCCTTCTGACAAATGTTTACGGTTTACCAATAGTTTCACATAATTAGTACCGTTTCCTCATAGTACAGTGCAACGTGATGTCCGAAATGGCTGACAAAATTAGGTACATGCACGAAATATATGCAAGACAATATATGGTATATGTATAGCTTGGAAATTGTGATCGTTGCTCGCTCGCTCCGCTCGCTCGTAAAAATCTAGTCCAACCTCACAACCGATCCGACACGTTCGCAATTTTGAAATATGTCGCCATCATATGGAATAATGAACGCAAGATGGATTGGTTTTAGGTTAGGCTATAGTTTTCGAGCGAGCGCAGCGAGCGAGTGACGCGTATAGGTGTGTCACAAACCAACGGTTTGTCACATACGGACATTGAAATATTCGCACCAGCCCGAGGGGCCGAAAGTATTCATCCTATTGCCTTCTGACAAATGTTTACGGTTTATCAGCAGTTTCACATAATTAGTACCGTTTCCTCATAGTACAGTACAATGTGATGTCCGAAATGGCAGACAAAATTAGGTAATAACACGACATATATGCAAGGCAATATAAGGTGTATGTATAGGTTGGAAATTGTGATCGTTGCTCGCACGCTCCGCTCGCTCGAAAAAATCTAGTCCAACCTCACAACCGATCCGACACGTTCGCAAATTTGAAATATGTCGCCACCATATCGAATAATGAACGCAAGATGGATTGGTTTTAGGTTAGGCTATAGTTTTCGAGCGAGCGCCGCGAGCGAGAGACGCGTAAAGGTGTGTCATAAACCAACGGTTTGGCACATACGGACATAGAAATATTCGCACCAGCCCGAGGAGCCGGAAGTATTTATCCTATTGCCTACCGACACATGTTTACAGTTTATGAATAGTTTCACATAAATAGTACTATTTCCACATAGCACAATGCAATGTGATGTCCGGAATGGCTGACAAAATTAGGTAATAACACGACATATATGCAAGGCAATATAAGGTGTATGTATAGGTTGGAAATTGTGATCGTTGCTCGCTCGCTCCGCTCGCTCGAAAAAATCTAGTCCAACCTCACAACCGATCCGACACGTTCGCAAATTTGAAATATGTCGCCACCATATCGAATAATGAACGCAAGATGGATTGGTTTTAGGTTAGGCTATAGTCTTCGAGCGAGCGCAGCTAGCGAGCGACGCGTATAGGTGTGTCATAAACCAACGGTTTGGCACATACGGACATTGAAATATTCGCACCAGCCCGAGGAGCCGGAAGTATTTATCCTACTGCCTACCGACACATGTTTACAGTACATGAATAGTTTCACATAAATAGTACTATTTCCACATAGTACAATGCAATGTGATGTCCGAAATGGCTGACAAAATTAGGTAATAACACGACATATATGCAAGGCAATATAAGGTGTATGTATAGGTTGGAAATTGTGATCGTTGCTCGCTCGCTCCGCTCGCTCGTATAAATCTAGTCCAACCTCACAACCGATCCGACACGTTCGCAAATTTGAAATATGTCGCCATCATATCGAATAATGAACGGAAGATGGATTGGTTTTAGGTTAGGCTATAGCTTTCGTGCAAGCGCAGCGAACGAGAGACGCGTAAAGGTGTGTCACAAACCAACGGTTTGTCACATACGGACATTGAAATATTCGCACCAGCCCGAGGAGCCGAGAGTCTTTATCCTATTGCCTTCTGACAAATGTTTACGGTTTTCCAACAGTTTCACATAATTAGTACCGTTTCCTCATAGTACAGTGCAACGTGATGTCCGAAATGGCAGACAAAATTAGGTAATAACACGACATATAGGCAAGGCAATATAAGGTGTATGTATAGGTTGGAAATTGTGATCGTTGCTCGCTCGCTCCGCTCGCTCGAAAAAATCTAGTCCCACCTCACAACCGATCCGACACGTTCGCAAATTTGAAATATGTCGCAACCATATCGAATAATGAACGGAAGATGGATTGGCTTTAGGTTAGGCTATAGCTTTCGTGCGAGCGCAGCGAACGAGAGACGCGTAAAGGTGTGTCACAAAGCAACGGTTTGGCACATACGGACATTGAAATATTCGCCCGAGGAGCTGGAAGTCTTTATCCTATTGCCTTCTGACAAATGTTTACGGTTTACCAATAGTTTCACATAATTAGTACCGTTTCCTCATATTACAGTGCAACGTGATGTCCGAAATGGCTGACAAAATTAGGTACATGCACGAAATATATGCAAGACAATATATGGTATATGTATAGCTTGGAAATTGTGACCGTTGCTCGCTCGCTCCGCTCGCTCGTAAAAATCTAGTCCAACCTCACAACCGATCCGACACGTTCGCAAATTTGAAATATGTCGCCATCATATCGAATAATGAACGCAAGATGGATTGGTTTTAGGTTAGGCTATTGTTTTCGAGCGAGCGCCGCGAGCGAGAGACGCGTAAAGGTGTGTCATAAACCAACGGTTTGGCGCATACGGACATTGAAATATTCGCACCAGCCCGAGGAGCCGGAAGTATTTATCCTATTGCCTACCGACACATGTTTACAGTTTATGAATAGTTTCACATAAATAGTACTATTTCCTCATAGTACAGTGCAATGTGATGTCCGAAATGGCTGACAAAATTAGGTAACAACACGAAATATATGGAAGGCAATATAAGGTATATGTATAGCTTGGAAATTGTGACCGTTGCTCGCTCGCTCCGCTCGCTCGTAAAAATCTAGCCCAACCTCACAACCGATCCCACACGTTCGCAAATTTGAAATATGTCGCCACCATATCGAATAATGAACGGAAGATGGATTGGTTTTAGGTTAGGCTCTAGCTTTCGTGCAAGCGCAGCGAACGAGAGACGCGTAAAGGTGTGTCACAAACCATCGGTTTGGCACATACGGACATTGAAATATTCGCACCAGCCCGAGGAACCGGAAGTATTTATCCTATTGCCTACCGACACATGTTTACAGTTTATGAATAGTTTCACATAAATAGTACTATTTCCACATAGTACAATGCAATGTGATGTCCGAAAATGGCTGACAAAATTAGGTAATAACACGACATATATGCAAGGCAATATAAGGTGTATGTATAGGTTGGAAATTGTGATCGTTGCTCGCTCGCTCCGCTCGCTCGAAAAAATCTAGTCCAACCTCACAACCGATCCGACACGTTCGCAAATTTGAAATATGTCGCCACCATATCGAATAATGAACGGAAGGTGGATTGGTTTTAGGTTCGGCTATAGCTTTCGTGCGAGTGCAGCGAACGAGAGACGCGTAAAGGTGTGTCACAAACCATCGGTTTGGCACATACGGACATTGATATATTCGCACCAGCCCGAGGAGCCGGAAGACTTTATCCTATTGCCTTCTGACAAATGTTTACGGTTTACCAATAGTTTCACATAATTAGTACCGTTTCCTCATAGTACAGTGCAACGTGATGTCCGAAATGGCTGACAAAATTAGGTACAAGCACGAAATATATGCAAGACAATATATGGTATATGTATAGCTTGGAAATTGTGACCGTTGCTCGCTCGCTCCGCTCGCTCGTAAAAATCTAGTCCAACCTCACAAGCGATCCGACACGTTCGCAAATTTGAAATATGTCGCCATCATATCGAATAATGAACGCAAGATGGATTGGTTTTAGGTTAGGCTATAGTCTTCGAGCGAGCGCAGCGAGCGAGCGACGCGTATAGGTGTGTCATAAACCAACGGTTTGGCACATACGGACATTGAAATATTCGCACCAGCCCGAGGAGGCGGAAGTATTTATCCTATTGCCTACCGACACATGTTTACAGTTTATGAATAGTTTCACATAAATAGTACTATTTCCACATAGCACAATGCAATGTAATGTCCGAAATGGCAGACAAAATTAGGTAATAACACGACATATAGGCAAGGCAATATAAGGTGTATGTATCGGTTGGAAATTGTGATCGTTGCTCGCTCGCTCCGCTCGCTCGAAAAAATCTGGTCCAACCTCACAACCGATCCGACACGTTCGCAAATTTGAAAAATGTCGCCACCATATCGAATAATGAACGGAAGATGGATTGGTTTTAGGTTAGGCTATAGCTTTCGTGCGAGCGCAGCGAACGAGAGACGCGTAAAGGTGTGTCATAAACCAACGGTTTGGCACATACGGACATTGAAATATTCGCACCAGCCCGAGGAGCCGGAAGTATTTATCCTATTGCCTACCGACACATGTTTACAGTTTATGAATAGTTTCACATAAATAGTACTATTTCCTCATAGTACAGTGCAATGTGATGTCCGAAATGGCTGACAAAATTAGGTAACAACACGAAATATATGGAAGGCAATATAAGGTATATGTATAGCTTGCAAATTGTGACCGTTGCTCGCTCGCTCCGCTCGCTCGTAAAAATCTAGTCCAACCTCACAACCGATCCCACACGTTCGCAAATTTGAAATATGTCGCCACCATATCGAATAATGAACGGAAGATGGATTGGTTTTAGGTTAGGCTCTAGCTTTCGTGCAAGCGCAGCGAACGAGAGACGCGTAAAGGTGTGTCACAAACCATCGGTTTGGCACATACGGACATTGAAATATTCGCACCAGCCCGAGGAACCGGAAGTATTTATCCTATTGCCTACCGACACATGTTTACAGTTTATGAATAGTTTCACATAAATAGTACTATTTCCACATACTACAATGCAATGTGATGTCCGAAATGGCTGACAAAATTAGGTAATAACACGACATATATGCAAGGCAATATAAGGTGTATGTATAGGTTGGAAATTGTGATCGTTGCTCGCTCGCTCCGCTCGCTTGTAAAAATCTAGTCCAAACTCACAACCGATCCCACACGTTCGCAAATTCGAAACATGTCGCCACCATATCGAATAATGAACGCAAGATGGATTGGTTTTAGGTTAGGCTATAGTTTTCGAGCGAGCGCAGCGAGCGAGTGACGCGTATAGGTGTGTCACAAACCAACGGTTTGTCACATACGGACATTGAAATATTCGCACCAGCCCGAGGAGCCGAAAGTATTTATCCTATTGCCTTCTGACAAATGTTTACGGTTTACCAACAGTTTCACATAATTAGTACCGTTTCCTCATAGTACAGTGCAATGTGATGTCCGAAATGGCTGACAAAATTAGGTAACAACATGAAATATATGGAAGGCAATATAAGGTATATGTATAGGTTGCAAATTGTGACCGTTGCTCGCTCGCTCCGCTCGCTCGTAAAAATCTAGTCCAACCTCACAACCGATCCCACACGTTCGCAAATTTGAAATATGTCGCCACCATATCGAATAATGAACGGAAGATGGATTGGTTTTAGGTTAGGCTCTAGCTTTCGTGCAAGCGCAGCGAACGAGAGACGCGTAAAGGTGTGTCACAAACCATCGGTTTGGCACATACGGACATTGAAATATTCGCACCAGCCCGAGGAACCGGAAGTATTTATCCTATTGCCTACCGACACATGTTTACAGTTTATGAATAGTTTCACATAAATAGTACTATTTCCACATAGTACAATGCAATGTGATGTCCGAAATGGCTGACAAAATTAGGTAATAACACGACATATATGCAAGGCAATATAAGGTGTATGTATAGGTTGGAAATTGTGATCGTTGCTCGCTCGCTCCGCTCGCTTGTAAAAATCTAGTCCAAACTCACAACCGATCCCACACGTTCGCAAATTCGAAACATGTCGCCACCATATCGAATAATGAACGGAAGATGGATTGGATTTAGGTTAGGCTATAGCTTTCGTATGAGCGCAGCGAGCGAGAGACGCGTAAAGGTGTGTCACAAACCAACGGTTTGGCAAATACGGACATTGAAATATTCGCACCAGCCCGTGGAGCCGAAAGTCATTATCCTATTGCCTTCTGACAAATGTTTACGGTTTACCAACAGTTTCACATAATTAGTACCGTTTCCTCATAGTACAGTGCAACGTGATGTCCGAAATGGCTGACAAAATTAGGTACAAGCACGAAATATATACAAGACAATATATGGTATATGTATAGCTTGGAAATTGTGACCGTTGCTCGCTCGCTCCGCTCGCTCGTAAAAATCTAGTCCAAACTCACAACCGATCCCACACGTTCGCAAATTCGAAACATGTCGCCACCATATCGAATAATGAACGGAAGATGGATTGGTTTTAGGTTAGGCTATAGATTTCGTGCGAGCGCAGCGAGCGAGAGACGCGTAACGGTGTGTCATAAACCAACGGTTTGGCACATACGGACATTGAAATATTCGCACCAGCCCGAAGAGCCGGAAGTATGTATCCTATTGCCTACCGACACATGTTTACAGTTTATGAATAGTTTCACATAAATAGTACTATTTCCTCATAGTACAGTGCAATGTGATGTCCGAAATGGCAGACAAAATTAGGTACTAGCACGAAAACTATGCAAGGCAATATATGGTATATGTATAGCTTGGAAATTGTGACCGTTGCTCGCTCGCTCCGCTCGTTCGTAAAAATCTAGTCCAACCTCACAACCGATCCGTCACGTTCGCAAATTTGAAATATGTCGCCACCATATCGAATAATGAGCGCAAGATGGATTGGTTTTAGGTTAGGCTATAGTTTTCGAGCGAGCGCAGCGAGCGAGCGACGCGTAAATGTGTGTCACAAACCAACGGTTTGGCACATACGGACATTGAAACATTCGCACCAGCCCGAGGAGGCGGAAGTCTTTATCCTATTGCCTACTGACAAATGTTTACAGTTTATGAATAGTTTCACATAAATAGTACTATTTCCACATAGTACAGTGCAATGTGATGTCCGAAATGACTGACAGAATTAGGTACTAGCACGAAAACTATGCAAGGCAATATATGGTATATGTATAGCTTGGAAATTGTGACCGTTGCTCGCTCGCTCCGCTCGCTCGTAAAAATCTAGTCCAAACTCACAACCGATCCCACACGTTCGCAAATTCGAAACATGTCGCCACCATATCGAATAATGAACGGAAGATGGATTGGTTTTAGGTTAGGCTATAGGTTTCGTATGAGCGCAGCGAGCGAGAGACGCGTAAAGGTGTGTCACAAACCAACGGTTTGGCACATACGAACATTGAAATAATCGCACCAGCCCGTGGAGCCGAAAGTCATTATCCTATTGCCTTCTGAAAAATGTTTACGGTTTACTAATAGTTTCACATAATTAGTACCGTTTCCTCATAGTACAGTGCAATGTGATGTCCGAAATGGCTGACAAAATTAGGTACTAGCACGAAATATATGCAAGGCAATATATGGTATATGTATAGCTTGGAAATTGTGACCGTTGCTCGCTCGCTCCGCTTGCTCGAAAAAATCCAGTCCACCCTCACATTCGATCCGACACGTTCCCAAATTTGAAATAAGTCGCCTTCATGTCGAATGACTAACGCAAGAGGGATTGTTTTTAGATTAGGCTATAGCTTTCGAGCGAGCGCAGCGAGCGAGAGACGCGTAAAGGTGTGTCACAATCCAACGGTTTTGCACATGGTGACATTGAAATATTCGCACCAGCCCGAGAAGCCGGAAGTCTTTATCCTATTGCTACTGACAAATGTTTACAGTTTACCAATAGTTTCACATAAATAGTACTATTTCCTCATAGTACAGTCCAATGTGATGTCCGAAATGGCAGACAAAATTTGGTAATAACACGAAATATATGGAAGGCAATATAAGGTATATGTATAGCTTGGAAATTGTGACTGCTGTACGCTCGCTCCGCTCGCTCGTAAAAATCTGGTCTAACCTCACAACCGATCCGACACGTTCGCAAATTCGAGACATGTCGCCACCATATCAAATAATGAACGGAAGCTGGATTGGTTTTAGGTTAGGCTATAGCTTTCGAGCGAGCACGGTGAGCGAGGGACGCGGAGAGGTGTGTCACAATCCAACGGTTTGGCACATGGGGACATTGAAGTATTCGCACCAGCCCGAGGAGCCGGAAGTCTTTATCCTATTGCCTTCTGACAAATGTTTACGGTTTACTAATAGTTTCACATAATTAGTACCGTTTCCTCATAGTACAGTGCTATGTGATGTCCGAAATGGCTGACACAATTAGGTTCTAGCACGAAATATATGCAAGGCAATATATGGTATATGTATAGCTTGGAAATTGTGACCGTTGCTCGCTCGCTCCGCTCGCTCGTAAAAATCGAGTCCAACCTCACAACCGATCCGACACGTTCGCAAATTTGAAATATGTCGCCATCATATCGAATAATGAACGCAAGATGGATTGCTTTTAGGTTAGGCTATAGTTTTCGAACGAGCGCAGCGAGCGAGAGACGCGTAAAGGTGTGTCATAAACCAACGGTTTGGCACATACGGACATTGAAATATTCGCACCAGCCCGAGGAGCCGGAAGTATTTATCCTATTGCCTACCGACACATGTTTACAGTATATCAATAGTTTCACATAAATAGTACTATTTGCACATAGTACAGTAAAATGTGATGTCCGAAATGGCTGACAAAATTAAGTAATAACACGAAATATATGCAAGGCAATATATGGTACATGTATAGCTTGGAAATTGTGACCGTTGCTCGCTCGCTCCGCTTGCTCGTAAAAATCCAGTCCAACTTCACATTCGATCCGACACGTTCCCAAATTTGAAATAAGTCGCCTTCATGTCGAATGACTAACGCAAGAGGGATTGTTTTTAGGTTAGGCTATAGCTTTCGAGCGAGCGCAGCGAGCGAGAGACGCGTAAAGGTGTGTCACAAACCAACGGTTTGGCACATACGGACATTGAAATATTCGCACCAGCCCGAGGAGCCGAAAGTCTTTATCCTATTGCCTTCTGACAAATGTTTACGGTTTACCAACAGTTTCACATAATTAGTACCGTTTCCTCATAGTACAGTGCAATGTGATGTCCGAAATGGCAGACAAAATTAGGTACTAGCACGAAAACTATGCAAGGCAAAATATGGTATATGTATAGCTTGGAAATTGTGTCCGTTGCTCGCTCGCTCCGCTCGCTCGTAAAAATCTAGTCCAACCTCACAACCGATCCGTCACGTTCGCAAATTTGAAATATGTCGCCACCATATCGAATAATGAACGCAAGATGGATTGGTTTTAGGTTAGGCTATAGTCT
Organism: Bombus affinis; assembly: GCF_024516045.1. Taxonomy (NCBI): domain Eukaryota; kingdom Metazoa; phylum Arthropoda; class Insecta; order Hymenoptera; family Apidae; genus Bombus; species Bombus affinis. The sequence goes on along the minus strand of NW_026109026.1, from coordinate 106,359 downwards.
TCGAGCGAGCGCAGCGAGCGAGCGACGCGTAAATGTGTGTCACATACCAACGGTTTGGCACATACGGACATTGAAACATTCGCAGCAGCCCGAGGAGCCGGAAGTCTTTATCCTATTGCATTCTGACAAATGCTTACAGTTTATGAATAGTTTCACATAAATAGTACTATTTCCACATATAACAGTGCAATGTGATGTCCAAAATGGCTGACAAAAGTAGGTAATAATAAGAAATATAAGCAAGGCAATATAAGGTATATGTATAGCTTGGAAATTGTGACCGTTGCACGCTCGCTCCGCTCGCTCGTAAAAATCTGGTCCAACCTCACAACCGATCCCACACGTTCGCAAATTTGAAATATATCGCCATCATATCGAATAATGAACGCAAGATGGATTGGTTTTAGGTTAGGCTATAGTTTTCGAACGAGCGCAGCGAGCGAGAGACGCGTAAAGGTGTGTCATAAAGCAACGGTTTGGCACATACGGACATTGAAATATTCGCACCAGCCCGAGGAGCCGGAAGTATTTATCCTATTGCCTACCGACACCTGTTTACAGTTTATGAATAGTTTCACATAAATAGTACTATTTCCACATAGTACAGTGCAATGTGATATCCGAAATGGCTGACAAAATTAAGTAATAACACGAAATATATGCAAGGCAATATATGGTACATGTATAGCTTGGAAATTGTGACCGTTGCTCGCTCGCTCCGCTTGCTCGTAAAAATCCAGTCCAACATCACATTCGATCCGACAGGTTCCCAAATGTGAAATAAGTCGCCTTCATGTTGAATGACTAACGCAAGAGGGATTGTTTTTAGGTTAGGCTATAGCTTTCGAGCGAGCGCAGCGAGCGAGAGACGCGTAAAGGTGTGTCACAAACCAACGGTTTGGCACATACGGACATTGAAATATTCGCACCAGCCCGAGGAGCCGAAAGTCTTTATCCTATTGCCTTCTGACAAGTGTTTACGGTTTACCAACAGTTTCACATAGTTAGTACCGTTTCCTCAGAGTACAGTGCAATGTGACGTCCGAAATGGCAGACAAAATTAGGTACTAGCACGAAAACTATGCAAGGCAATATATGCTATATGTATAGCTTGGAAATTGTGACCGCTGCTCGCTCGCTCCGCTCGCTCGTAAAAATCTAGTCCAACCTCACAACCGATCCGTCACGTTCGCAAATTTGAAATATGTTGCCACCATATCGAATAATGAACGCAAGATGGATTGGTTTTAGGTTAGGCTATAGTTTTCGAGCGAGCGCCGCGAGCAAGCGACGAGTAAATGTGTGTCACATACCAACGGTTTGGCACATACGGACATTGAAACATTCGCACCAGCCCGAGGATGCGGAAGTCTTTATCCTATTGCCTACTGACAAATGTTTACAGTTCATGAATAGTTTCACAAAAATAGTACTATTTCCACATAGTACAGTGCAATGTGATGTCCGAAATGCCTGACAAAATTAGGTAATAACACGAAATATATGCAAGGCAATATATAGTATATATATAGCTTGGAAATTGTGACCGTTGCTCGCTCGCTCCGCTCGCTCGTAAAAATCTAGTCCAACCTCACAACCGATCCGACACGTTCGCAAATTTGAAATATGTCGCCATCATATCGAATTATGAACGCAAGATGGATTGGTTTTAGGTTAGGCTATAGCTTTCGAGCGAGCATGGCGAGCTTGGGTCGCGGAGAGGTGTGTCACAATCCAACGGTTTGGCACATGGGGACATTGAAATATTCGCACCAGCCCCAGGAGCCGGAAGTCTTTATCCTATTGCCTTCTGACAAATGTTTACGGTTTACTAATAGTTTCACATAATTAGTACCGTTTCCTCATAGTACAGTGCAATGTGATGTCCGAAATGGCTGACAAAATTTGGTAATAACACGAAATATATGGAAGGCAATATATGGTATATGTATAGCTTGGAAATTGTGACCGTTGCTCGCTCGCTCCGCTCGCTCGAAAAAATCTAGTCCAACCTTACATCCGATCCGACACGTTACCAAATTTGAAATAAGTCGCCTCCATGTCGAATGACTAACGCAAGAGGGATTGTTTTTAGGTTAGGCTATAGCTTTCAAGCGAGCACGGCGAGCGAGGGACGCGGAGAGGTGTGTCACAATCCATCGGTTTGGCACATACGGACATTGAAATATTCGCACCAGCCCGAGGAGCCGGAAGTCTTTATCCTATTGCTACTGACAAATGTTTACAGTTTACCAATAGTTTCACATAAATAGTACTATTTCCACATAGTACAGTGCAATGTGATGTCCGAAATGGCTGACAAAATTTGGTAATAACACGAAATATATGGAAGGCAATATAAGGTATATGTATAGATTGGAAATTGTGACCGTTGCTCGCTCGCTCCGCTCGCTCGTAAAAATCTAGTACAACCTCACAAGCGATCCGACACGTTCGCAAATTTGAAATATGTCGCCACCATATCCAATAATGAACGGAAGATGAATTGGTTTTAGGTTATGCTATAGCTTTCGTGCGAGCGCGGCGAGCGAGAGACGCGTAAAGGTGTGTCACACACCAACGGTTTGGCACATACGGACATTGAAATATTCGCACCAGCCCGTGGAGCCGGAAGTCTTTATCCTATTGCCTTCTGACAAATGTTTACGGTTTACTAATAGTTTCACATAATTAGTATCGTTTCCTCATAGTACAGTGCAATGTGATGTCCGAAATGGCTGACAAATTTAGGTACTAGCACGAAATATATGCAAGGCAATATATGGTATATGTATAGCTTGGAAATTGTGACCGTTGCTCGCTCGCTCCGCTTGCTCGTAAAAATCCAGTCCAACCTCACATTCGATCCGACACGTTCCCAAATTTGAAATAAGTCGCCTTCATGTCGAATGACTAACGCAAGAGGGATTGTTTTTAGGTTAGGCTATAGCTTTCGAGCGAGCGCAGGGAGCGATAGACGCGTAAAGGTGTGTCACAATCCAACGGTTTTGCACATGGGGACATTGAAATATTCGCACCAGCCCGAGGAGCCGGAAGTCTTTATCCTATTGCGACTGACAAATGTTTACAGTTTACCAATAGTTTCACATAAATAGTACTATTTTCACATAGTACAGGGCAATGTGATGTCCGAAATGGCTGACAAAATTAGGTAATAACACGAAATATATGGAAGGCAATATAAGGTATATGTATAGCTTGGAAATTGTGACCGTTGCTCGCTCGCTCCGCTCGCTCGTAAAAAGCTTGTCCAACCTCACAACCGATCCGACACGTTCGCAAATTTGAAATATGTCGCCACCATATCGAAGAATGAACGGAAGAAGGACTGGTTTTAGGTTAGGCTATAGTTTTCGAGCGAGCGCAGCGAGCGAGAGACGCGTAAAGGTGTGTCACAAACCAACGGTTTGGCACATACGGACATTGAAATATTCGCACCAGCCCGAGGAGCCGAAAGTCTTTATCCTATTGCCTTCTGACAAATGTTTACGGTTTACCAACAGTTTCACATAATTAGTACCGTTTCCTCATAGTACAGTGCAATGTGATGTCCGAAATGGCAGACAAAATTAGGTACTAGCACGAAAACTATGCAAGGCAATATATGGTATATGTATAGCTTGGAAATTGTGACCGTTGCACGCTCGCTCCGCTCGCTCGTAAAAATCTAGTCCAACCTCACAACCGATCCGTCACGTTCGCAAATTTGAAATATGTCGCCACCATATCGAATAATGAACGCAAGATGGATTGGTTTTAGGTTTGGCTATAGTCTTCGAGCGAGCGCAGCGAGCGAGCGACGCGTAAAGGTGTGTCACAAACCAACGGTTTGGCACATACGGACATTGAAATATTCGCACCAGCCCGAGGAGCCGAAAGTCTTTATCCTATTGCCTTCTGACAAATGTTTACGGTTTACTAATAGTTTCACATAATTAGTACCGTTTCCTCATAGTACAGTGCTATGTGATGTCCGAAATGGCTGACACAATTAGGTTCTAGCACGAAATATATGCAAGGCAATATATGGTATATGTATAGCTTCGAAATTGTGACCGTTGCTCGCTCGCTCCGCTCGCTCGTAAAAATCGAGTCCAACCTCACAACCGATCCGACACGTTCGCAAATTTGAAATATGTCGCCATCATATCGAATAATGAACGCAAGATGGATTGCTTTTAGGTTAGGCTATAGTTTTCGAACGAGCGCAGCGAGCGAGAGACGCGTAAAGGTGTGTCATAAACCAACGGTTTGGCACATACGGACATTGAAATATTCGCACCAGCCCGAGGAGCCGGAAGTATTTATCCTATTGCCTACCGACACATGTTTACAGTTTATGAATAGTTTCACATAAATAGTACTGTTTCCACATAGTACAGTGCAATGTGATGTCCGAAATGGCTGACAAAATTAAGTAATAACACGAAATATATGCAAGGCAATATATGGTACATGTATAGCTTGGAAATTGTGACCGTTGCTCGCTCGCTCCGCTTGCTCGTAAAAATCCAGTCCAACTTCACATTCGATCCGACACGTTCCCAAATTTGAAATAAGTCGCCTTCATGTCGAATGACTAACGCAAGAGGGATTGTTTTTAGGTTAGGCTATAGCTTTCGAGCGAGCGCAGCGAGCGAGAGACGCGTAAAGGTGTGTCACAAACCAACGGTTTGGCACATACGGACATTGAAATATTCGCACCAGCCCGAGGAGCCGAAAGTCTTTATCCTATTGCCTTCTGACAAATGTTTACGGTTTACCAACAGTTTCACATAATTAGTACCGTTTCCTCATAGTACAGTGCAATGTGATGTCCGAAATGGCAGACAAAATTAGGTACTAGCACGAAAACTATGCAAGGCAATATATGGTATATGTATAGCTTGGAAATTGTGACCGTTGCTCGCTCGCTCCGCTCGCTCGTAAAAATCTAGTCCAACCTCACAACCGATCCGTCACGTTTGCAAATTTGAAATATGTCGCCACCATATCGAATAATGAACGCAAGATGGATTGGTTTTAGGTTAGGCTATAGTCTTCGAGCGAGCGCAGCGAGCGAGAGACGCGTAAAGGTGTGTCACAAACCAACGGTTTGGCACATACGGACATTGAAATATTCGCACCAGCCCGAGGAGCCGAAAGTCTTTATCCTATTGCCTACCGACACATGTTTACAGTTTATGAATAGTTTCACATAAACAGTACTATTTCCACATAGTACAGTGCAATGTGATGTCCGAAATGGCTGACAAAATTAGGTAATAACACGAAATATATGCAAGGCAATATATAGTATATATATAGCTTGGAAATTGTGACCGTTGCTCGCTCGCTCCGCTCGCTCGTAAAAATCTAGTCCAACCTCACAACCGATCCGACACGTTCGCAAATTTGAAATATGTCGCCATCATATCCAATAATGAACGCAAGATGGATTGGTTTTAGGTTAGGCTATAGCTTTCGAGCGAGCATGGCGAGCTTGGGTCGCGGAGAGGTGCGTCACAATCCAACGGTTTGGCACATGGGCACATTGAAATATTCGCACCACCCCGAGGAGCCGGAAGTCTTTATCCTATTGCCTTCTGACAAATGTTTACGGTTTACTAATAGTTTCACATAATTAGTACCGTTTCCTCATAGTACAGTGCAATGTGATGTCCGAAATGGCTGACAAAATTAGGTAATAACACGAAATATATGGAAGGCAATATAAGGTATATGTATAGCTTGGAAATTGTGACCGTTGCTCGCTCGCTCCGCTCGCTCGTAAAAAGCTTGTCCAACCTCACAACCGATCCGACACGTTCGCAAATTTGAAATATGTCGCCACCATATCGAAGAATGAACGGAAGAAGGACTGGTTTTAGGTTAGGCTATAGTTTTCGAGCGAGCGCAGCGAGCGAGCGACGCGTAAATGTGTGTCACATACCAGCGGTTTGGCACATACGGACATTGAAACATTCGCACCAGCCCGAGGAGGCGGAAGTCTTTATCCTATTGCCTACTGACAAATGTTTACAGTTCATGAATAGTTTCACAAAAATAGTACTATTTCCACATAGTACAGTGCAATGTGATGTCCGAAATGGCTGACAAAATTAGGTAATAACACGAAATATATGCAAGGCAATATATAGTATATATATAGCTTGGAAATTGTGACCGTTGCTCGCTCGCTACGCTCGCTCGTAAAAATCTAGTCCAACCTCACAACCGATCCGACACGTTCGCAAATTTGAAATATGTCGCCATCATATCGAATAATGAACGCAAGATGGATTGGTTTTAGGTTAGGCTATAGCTTTCGAGCGAGCATGGCGAGCGAGGGTCGCGGAGAGGTGTGTCACAATCCAACGGTTTGGCACATGGGGACATTGAAATATTCGCACCAGCCCGAGGAGCCGGAAGTCTTTATCCTATTGCCTTCTGACAAATGTTTACGGTTTACTAATAGTTTCACATAATTAGTACCGTTTCCTCATAGTACAGTGCAATGTGATGTCCGAAATGGCTGACAATATTAGGTACTAACACGAAATATATGGAAGGCAATATAAGGTATATGTATAGCTTGTAAATTGTGACTGCTGCACGCTCGCTCCGCTCGCTCGTAAAAATCTGGTCCAACCTCACATTCGATCCGACACGTTCCCAAATTTGAAATAAGTCGCCTTCATGTCGAATGACTAACGCACGAGGGATTGTTTTTAGGTTAGGCTATATCTTTCGAGCGAGCGCAGCGAGCGAGAGACGCGTAATGGTGTGTCACAAACCAACGGTTTGGCATATACGGACATTGAAATATTCGCACCAGCCCGAGGAGCCGAACGTCTTTATCCTATTGCCTTCTGACAAATGTTTACGGTTTACCAACAGTTTCACATAATTAGTACCGTTTCCTCATAGTATAGTGCAATGTGATGTCCGAAATGGCAGACAAAATTAGGTACTAGCACGAAAACTATGCAAGGCAATATATGGTATATGTATAGCTTGGAAATTGTGACCGTTGCTCGCTCGCTCCGCTCGCTCGTAAAAATCTAGTCCAACCTCACAACCGATCCGTCACGTTCGCAAATTTGAAATATGTCGCCACCATATCGAATAATGAAGGCAAGGCGGATTGGTTTTAGGTTAGGCTATAGTCTTCGAGCGAGCGCAGCGAGCGAGCGACGCGTAAATGTGTGTCACATACCAACGGTTTGGCACATACGGACATTGAAACATTCGCAGCAGCCCGAGGAGCCGGAAGTCTTTATCCTATTGCCTACTGACAAATGCTTACAGTTTATGAATAGTTTCACATAAGTAGTACTATTTCCACATATAACAGTGCAATGTGATGTCCAAAATGGCTGACAATAGTAGGTAATAATAAGAAATATAAGCAAGGCAATATAAGGTATATGTATAGCTTGGAAATTGTGACCGTTGCTCGCTCGCTCCGCTCGCTCGTAAAAATCTAGTCCAACCTCACAACCGATCCGTCACGTTCGCAAATTTGAAATATGTCGCCACCATATCGAATAATGAACGCAAGGCGGATTGGTTTTATTTTAGGCTATAGTCTTCGAGCGAGCGCAGCGAGCGAGCGACGCGTAAATGTGTGGCACATACCAACGGTTTGGCACATACGGACATTGAAACATACGCACCAGCCCGAGGAGGCGGAAGTCTTTATCCTATTGCCTACTGACAAATGTTTACAGTTTATGAATAGTTTCACATAAATAGTACTATTTCCACATAGTACAGTGCAATGTGATGTCCGAAATGGCTGACAAAATTTGGTAATTACACGAAATATATGGAAGGCAATATAAGGTATATGTATAGCTTGGAAATTGTGACCGTTGCTCGCTCGCTCCGCTCGCTCGTAAAAACCTCGTCCAACCTCACAACCGATCCGTCACGTTCGCAAATTTGAAATATGTTGCCACCATATCGAGTAATGAACGCAAGATGGATTGGTTATAGGTTAGGCTATAGTCTTCGAGCGAGCGCAGCGAGCGAGCGACGCGTAAATGTGTGTCACATACCAACGGTTTGACACATACGGACATTGAAATATTCGCACCAGCCCGAGGAGCCGGAAGTATTTATCCCATTGCCTACCGACACATGTTTACAGTTTATGAATAGTTTCACATAAATAGTACTATGTCCTCATAGTACAGTGCAATGTGATGTCCGAAATGGCTGACAAAATTAGGTAATAACACGAAATATATGCAGGGCAATATATGGTATATGTATAGCTTGGAAATTGTGACCGTTGCTCGCTCGCTCCGCTTGCTCGTAAAAATCCAGTCCAACCTCACATTCGATCCGACACGTTCCCAAATTTGAAATAAGTCGCCTTCATGTCGAATGACTAAAGCAAGAGGGATTGTTTTTAGGTTGGGCTATAACTTTCGAGCGAGCGCAGCGAGCGAGAGACGCGTAAAGGTGTGTTAGAAACCAACGGTTTGGCACATACGGACATTGAAATATTCGCACCAGCCCGAGGAGCCGGAAGTCTTTATCCTATTGCTACTGACAAATGTTTACAGTTTACCAATAGTTTCGCATAAATAGTACTATTTCCACATAGTACAGTGCAATGTGATGTCCGAAATGGCTGACAAAATTTGGTAATAACACGAAATATATGGAAGGCAATATAAGGTATATGTATAGCTTGGAAATTGTGACCGTTGCTCGCTCGCTCCGCTCGCTCGTAAAAATCTCGTCCAACCTCACAACCGATCCGTCACGTTCGCAAATTTGAAACATGTTGCCACCATATCGAATAATGAACGCAAGATGGATTGGTTTTAGGTTAGGCTGTAGTCTTCGAGCGAGCGCAGCGAGCGAGCGACGCGTAAATGTGTGTCACATACCAACGGTTTGGCACATACGGACATTGAAACATTCGCACCAGCCCAAGGAGGCGGATGTCTTTATCCTATTGACTACTGACAAATGTTTACAGTTTATGAATAGTTTCACATAAATAGTACTATTTCCACATATACCAGTGCAATGTGATGTCCAAAATGGCTGACAAAAGTAGGTAATAATAAGAAATATAAGCAAGGCAATATCAGGTATATGTATAGCTTGGAAATTGTGACCGTTGCTCGCTCGCTCCGCTCGCTCGTAAAAATCTCGTCCAACCTCACAACCGATCCGACACGTTCCCAAATTTGAAATATGTCGCCACCATATCGAATAATGAACGGAAGATGGATTGGTTTTTGGTTAGGCTATAGCTTTCGTGCGAGCGCAGCGAGCGAGAGACGCGTAAAGGTGTGTCACAAACCATCGGTTTGGCACATACGGACATTGATATATTCGCACCAGCCCGAGGAGCCGGAAGTCTTTATCCTATTGCCTTCTGACAAATGTTTACGGTTTACCAATAGTTTCACATAATTAGTACCGTTTCCTCATAGTACAGTGCAACGTGATGTCCGAAATGGCTGACAAAATTAGGTACAAGCACGAAATATATGCAAGACAATCTATGGTATATGTATAGCTTGGAAATTGTGACCGATGCTCGCTCGCTCCGCTCGCTCGTAAAAATCTGGTCCAACCTCACAACCGATCCCACACGTTCGCAAATTCGAAATATGTCGCCATCATATCGAATAATGAACGCAAGATGGATTGGTTTTAGGTTAGGCTATAGTATCCGAGCGAGCGCAGCGAGCGAGAGACGCGTAAAGGTGTGTCATAAACCAAAGGTTTGGCACATACGGATATTGAAATATTCGCACCAGACCGAGGAGCCGGAAGTATTTATCCTATTGCCTACCGACACATGTTTACAGTTTATGTATAGTTTCAAATTAATAGTACTATTTCCACATAGTACAGTGCAATGTGATGTCCGAAGTGGCTGTCACAATTAGGTACTAGCACGAAATATATGCAAGGCAATATATAGTATATGTATAGCTTGGAAATTGTGACCGTTGCTCGCTCGCTCCGCTCGCTCGTAAAAATCTCGTCCAAACTCACAACCGATCCGACACGTTCCCAAATTTGAAATATGTCGCCACCATATCGAATAATGAACGGAAGATGGATTGGTTTTTGGTTAGGCTATAGCTTTCGTGCGAGCGCAGCGAGCGAGAGACGCGTAAATGTGTTTCACGAACCAACGGTTTGGCACATACGGATATTGAAATTTTCGCACCAGCCCGAGGGGCCGGAAGTCTTTATCCTATTGCCTTCTGACAAATGTTTACGGTTTACCAATAGTTTCACATAATTAGTACCGTCTCCTCATAGTACAGAGTAATGTGATGTCCGAAATCGCTGACAAAATTAGGTACTAGCACGAAATATAAGCAAGGCAATATAAGGTATATGTATAGCTTGGAAATTGTGACCGCTGCACGCTCGCTCCGCTCGCTCGTAAAAATCTGGTCCAACCTCACAACCGATCCCACACGTTCGCAAATTCGAAACATGTCGCCACCATATCGAATAATGAACGGAAGATGGATTGGTTTTAGGTTAGGCTATAGCTTTCGTGCGAGCGCAGCGAGCGAGAGACGCGTAAAGGTGTGTCACAAACCAACGGTTTGGCACATACGGACATTGAAACATTAGCACCAGCCCGAGGAGCCGGAAGTCTTTATCCTATTGCCTACTGACAAATGCTTACAGTTTATGAATAGTTTCACATAAATAGTAATATTTCCACATATAACAGTGCAATGTGATGTCCAAAATGGCTGACAAAAGTAGGTAATAATAAGAAATATAAGCAAGGCAATATCAGGTATATGTATAGCTTGGAAATTGTGACCGTTGCTCGCTCGCTCCGCTCGCTCGTAAAAATCTCGTCCAAACTCACAACCGATCCGACACGTTCCCAAATTTGAAATATGTCGCCACCATATCGAATAATGAACGGAAGATGGATTGGTTTTTGGTTAGGCTATAGCTTTCGAACGAGCACGGCTAGCGAGGGACGCGGAGAGGTGTGTCACAATCCATCGGTTTGGCACATACGGACATTGAAATATTCGCACCAGCCCGAGGAGCCGGAAGTCTTTATCCTATTGCTACTGACAAATGTTTACAGTTTACCAATAGTTTCGCATAAATAGTACTATTTCCACATAGTACAGTGCAATGTGATGTCCGAAATGGCTGACAAAATTTGGTAATAACACGAAATATATGGAAGGCAATATAAGGTATATGTATAGCTTGGAAATTGTGACCGTTGCTCGCTCGCTCCGCTCGCTCGTAAAAATCTCGTCCAACCTCACAACCGATCCGTCACGTTCGCAAATTTGAAACATGTTGCCACCATATCGAATAATGAACGCAAGATGGATTGGTTTTAGGTTAGGCTGTAGTCTTCGAGCGAGCGCAGCGAGCGAGCGACGCGTAAATGTGTGTCACATACCAACGGTTTGGCACATACGGACATTGAAACATTCGCACCAGCCCAAGGAGGCGGATGTCTTTATCCTATTGACTACTGACAAATGTTTACAGTTTATGAATAGTTTCACATAAATAGTACTATTTCCACATAGTACAGTGCAATGTGATGTCCGAAATGGCTGACAAAATTAGGTAATAACACGAAATATATGCAAGGCAATATATGGTATATGTATAGCTTGGAAATTGTGACCGTTGCTCGCTCGCTCCGCTCGCTCGTAAAAATCTAGTCCAACCTCACAACCGATCCGACACGTTCGCAAATTTGAAATATGTCGCCATCATATCGAATAATGAACGCAAGATGGATTGGTTTTAGGTTAGGCTATAGCTTTCGTGCGAGCGCAGCGTACGAGAGACGCGTAAAGGTGTGTCACAAACCAACGGTTTGGCACATACGGACATTGAAATATTCGCACCAGCCCGAGGAGCCGGAAGTCTTTATCCTATTGCCTTCTGACAAATGTTTACGGTTTACTAATTGTTTCACATAATTAGTACCGTTACCTCATAGTACAGTGCAATGTGATGTCCGAAATGGCTGACAAAATTTGGTAATAACACGAAATATATGGAAGGCAATATATGGTATATGTATCGCTTGGAAATTGTGACCGTTGCTCGCTCGCTCCGCTCGGTCGTAAAAATCTAGTCCAACCTCACATCCGATCCGACACGTTCCCAAATTTGAAATAAGTCGCCTCAATGTCGAATGACTAACGCAAGAGGGATTGTTTTTAGGCTAGGCCATAGCTTTCAAGCGAGCACGGCGAGCGAGGGACGCGGAGAGGTGTGTCACAATCCATCGGTTTGGCACATACGGACATTGAAATATTCGCACCAGCCCGAGGAGCCGGAAGTCTTTATCCTATTGCCTTCTGACAAATGTTTACGGTTTACCAATAGTTTCACATAATTAGTACCGTTTCCTCATAGTACAGTGCAGCGTGATGTCCGAAATGGCTGACAAAATTAGGTACAAGCTCGAAATTTTTGCAAGACAGTATATGGTATATGTATAGCTTGGAAATTGTGACCGTTGCTCGCTCGCTCCGCTCGCTCGTAAAAATCTAGTCCAACCTCACAACCGATCCGACACGTTCGCAAATTTGAAATATGTCGCCATCATATCGAATAATGAACGCAAAATGGATTGGTTTTAGGTTAGGCTATAGTATCCGAGCGAGCGCAGCGAGCGAGAGACGCGTAAAGGTGTGTCATAAACCAAAGGTTTGGCACATACGGATATTGAAATATTCGCACCAGCCCGAGGAGCCGGAAGTATTTATCCTATTGCCTACCGACACATGTTTACAGTTTATGTATAGTTTCAAATTAATAGTACTATTTCCACATAGTACAGTGCAATGTGATGTCCGAAGTGGCTGACACAATTAGGTACTAGCACGAAATATATGCAAGGCAATATATGGTATATGTATAGCTTGGAAATTGTGACCATTGCTCGCTCGCTCCTCTCGCTCGTAAAAATCTAGTCCAACCTCACAAGCGATCCGACACGTTCGCAAATTTGAAATATGTCGCCACCATATCCAATAATGAACGGAAGATGGATTGGTTTTAGGTTAGGCTATAGCTTTCGTGCGAGCGCAGCGAGCGAGAGACGCGTAAAGGTGTGTCACAAACCAACGGTTTGGCACATACGGACATTGAAACATTAGCACCAGCCCGAGGAGCCGGAAGTCTTTATCCTATTGCCTACTGACAAATGCTTACAGTTTATGAATAGTTTCACATAAATAGTACTATTTCCACATATAACAGTGCAATGTGATGTCCAAAATGGCTGACAAAAGTAGGTAATAATAAGAAATATAAGCAAGGCAATATCAGGTATATGTATAGCTTGGAAATTGTGACCGTTGCTCGCTCGCTCCGCTCGCTCGTAAAAATCTCGTCCAACCTCACAACCGATCCGACACGTTCCCAAATTTGAAATATGTCGCCACCATATCGAATAATGAACGGAAGATGGATTGGTTTTTGGTTAGGCTATAGCTTTCGTGCGAGCGCAGCGAGCGAGAGACGCGTAAATGTGTTTCACAAACCAACGGTTTGGCACATACGGATATTGAAATTTTCGCACCAGCCCGAGGGGCCGGAAGTCTTTATCCTATTGCCTTCTGACAAATGTTTACGGTTTACCAACAGTTTCACATAATTAGTACCGTTTCCTCATAGTACAGTGCAATGTGATGTCCGAAATGGCAGACAAAATTAGGTAATAACACGACATATATGCAAGACAATATATGGTATATGTATAGCTTGGAAATTGTAACCGTTGCTCGCTCGCTCCGCTCGCTCGTAAAAATCTAGTCCAACCTCACAACCGATCCCACACGTTCGCAAATTTGAAATATGTCGCCACCATATCGAATAATGAACGGAAGATGGATTGGTTTTAGGTTAGGCTATAGCTTTCGTGCGAGCGCAGCGAACGGGAGACGCGTAAAGGTGTGTCACAAACCATCGGTTTGGCACATACGGACATTGATATATTCGCACCAGCCCGAGGAGCCGGAAGTCTTTATCCTATTGCCTTCTGACAAATGTTTACGGTTTACCAATAGTCTCACATAATTAGTACCGTTTCCGCATAGTACAGTGCAATGTGATGTCCGAAATGGCAGAAAAAATTAGGTAATAACACGACATATATGCAAGGCAATATAAGGTGTATGTATAGGTTGGAAATTGTGATCGTTGCTCGCTCGCTCCGCTCGCTCGAAAAAATCTAGTCCAACCTCACAACCGATCCGACACGTTCGCAAATTTGAAATATGTCGCCACCATATCGAATAATGAACGGAAGATGGATTGGTTTTAGGTTTGGCTATAGTTTTCGAGCGAGCGCAGCGAGCCAGAGACGCGTAAAGGTGTGTCACAAACCAACGGTTTGGCACATACGGACATTGAAATATTCGCACCAGCCCGAGGAGCCGAAAGTCTTTATCCTATTGCCTACCGACACATGTTTACAGTTTATGAATAGTTTCACATAAACAGTACTATTTCCTCATAGTACAGTGCAATGTGATGTCCGAAATGGCTGACAAAATTAGGTAATAACACGAAATATATGGAAGGCAATATAAGGTATATGTATAGCTTGGAAATTGTGACCGTTGCTCGCTCGCTCCGCTCGCTCGTAAAAATCTAGTCGAACCTCAGAACCGATCCCACACGTTCGCAAATTTGAAATATGTCGCCACCATATCGAATTATGAACGGAAGATGGATTGGTTTTAGGTTAGGCTATAGTTTTCGAACGAGCGCAGCGAGCGAGAGACGCGTAAATGTGTGTCACAAACCAACGGTTTGGCACATACGGACATTGAAATATTCGCACCAGCCCGAGGAGCTGGAAGTCTTTATCCTATTGCCTCCTGACAAATGTTTACGGTTTACCAATAGTTTCACATAATTAGTACCGTTTCCTCATAGTACAGAGCAATGAGATGTCCGAAATCGCTGACAAAATTAGGTACTAGCACGAAATATAAGCAAGGCAATATAAGGTATATGTATAGCTTGGAAATTGTGACCGTTGCACGCTCGCTCCGCTCGCTCGTAAAAATCTGGTCCAACCTCACAGCCGATCCCACACGTTCGCAAATTCGAAACATGTCGCCAC
The DNA here is from genome assembly GCF_024516045.1 of Bombus affinis. Lineage (NCBI taxonomy): Eukaryota > Metazoa > Arthropoda > Insecta > Hymenoptera > Apidae > Bombus > Bombus affinis. The sequence goes on along the minus strand of NW_026109026.1, from coordinate 91,223 downwards.
CATATCGAATAATGAACGCAAGATGGATTGGTTTTAGGTTAGGCTATAGCTTTCAAGCGAGCACGGCGAGCGAGAGACGCGTAAAGGTGTGTCAGAAACCAACGGTTTGGCACATACGGACATTGAAATATTCGCACCAGCCCGAGGAGCCGGAAGTCTTTATCCTATTGCCTTCTGACAAATGTTTACGGTTTACTAATAGTTTCACATAATTAGTATCGTTTCCTCATGGTACAGTGCAATGTGATGTCCGAAATGGCTGACAAAATTAGGTAATAACACGAAATATTTGGAAGGCAATATAAGGTATATGTATAGCTTGGAAATTGAGACCGTTGCTCGCTCGCTCCGCTCGCTCGTAAAAATCTTGTCCAACCTCACAACCGATCCGACACGTTCGCAAATTTGAAATATGTCGCCACCATATCGAAGAATGAACGGAAGAAGGACTGGTTTTAGATTAGGCTATAGTTTTCGAGCGAGCGCAGCGAGCGAGAGACGCGTAAAGGTGTGTCAGAAACCAACGGTTTGGCACATACGGACATTGAAATATTCGCACCAGCCCGAGGAGCCGGAAGTATTTATCCTATTGCCTACCGACACATGTTTACAGTTTATGAATAGTTTCACATAAATAGTACTATTTCCTCATGGTACAGTGCAATGTGATGTCCGAAATGGCTGACACAATTAGGTACTAGCACGAAATATATGCAAGGCAATATATGGTATATGTATAGCTTGGAAATTGTGACCATTGCTCGCTCGCTCCTCTCGCTCGTAAAAATCTAGTCCAACCTCACAAGCGATCCGACACGTTCGCAAATTTGAAATATGTCGCCACCATATCCAATAATGAACGGAAGATGGATTGGTTTTAGGTTAGGCTATAGCTTTCGTGCGAGCGCAGCGAGCGAGAGACGCGTAAAGGTGTGTCACAAACCAACGGTTTGGCACATACGGACATTGAAACATTAGCACCAGCCCGAGGAGCCGGAAGTCTTTATCCTATTGCCTACTGACAAATGCTTACAGTTTATGAATAGTTTCACATAAATAGTACTATTTCCACATATAACAGTGCAATGTGATGTCCAAAATGGCTGACAAAAGTAGGTAATAATAAGAAATATAAGCAAGGCAATATCAGGTATATGTATAGCTTGGAAATTGTGACCGTTGCTCGCTCGCTCCGCTCGCTCGTAAAAATCTAGTCCAACCCCACAACCGATCCGACACGTTCGCAAATTTGAAATATGTCGCCATCATATCGAATAATGAACGCAAGATGGATTGGTTTTAGGTTTGGCTATAGTTTTCGAGCGAGCGCAGCGAGCCAGAGACGCGTAAAGGTGTGTCACAAACCAACGGTTTGGCACATACGGACATTGAAATATTCGCGCCAGCCCGAGGTGCCGGAAGTATTTATCCTATTGCCTACCGACACATGTTTACAGTTTATGAATAGTTTCACATAAATAGTACTATTTCCACATAGTACAATGCAATGTGATGTCCGAAATGGCTGACAAAATTAGGTAATAACACGACATATATGCAAGGCAATATAAGGTGTATGTATTGGTTGGAAATTGTGATCGTTGCTCGCTCGCTCCGCTCGCTCGAAAAAATCTAGTCCAACCTCACAACCGATCCGACACGTTCGCAAATTTGAAATATGTCGCCACCATATCGAATAATGAACGGAAGATGGATTGGTTTTAGGTTAGGCTATAGCTTTCGTGCGAGCGCAGCGAACGAGAGACGCGTAAAGGTGCGTCACAAACCAACGGTTTGGCACATGCGGACATTGAAATATTCGCACCAGCCCGAGGAGCCGGAAGTCTTTATCCTATTGCCTTCTGACAAATGTTTACGGTTTACTAATAGTTTCACATAATTAGTATCGTTTCCTCATGGTACAGTGCAATGTGATGTCCGAAATGGCTGACAAAATTAGGTAATAACACGAAATATATGGAAGGCAATATAAGGTATATGTATAGCTTGGAAATTGTGACCGTTGCTCGCTCGCTCCGCTCGCTCGTAAAAATCTTGTCCAACCTCACAACCGATCCGACACGTTCGCAAATTTGAAATATGTCGCCACCATATCGAAGAATGAACGGAAGAAGGACTGGTTTTAGATTAGGCTATAGTTTTCGAGCGAGCGCAGCGAGCGAGAGACGCGTAAAGGTGTGTCAGAAACCAACGGTTTGGCACATACGGACATTGAAATATTCGCACCAGCCCGAGGAGCCGGAAGTATTTATCCTATTGCCTACCGACACATGTTTACAGTTTATGAATAGTTTCACATAAATAGTACTATTTCCTCATGGTACAGTGCAATGTGATGTCCGAAATGGCTGACACAATTAGGTACTAGCACGAAATATATGCAAGGCAATATATGGTATATGTATAGCTTGGAAATTGTGACCATTGCTCGCTCGCTCCTCTCGCTCGTAAAAATCTAGTCCAACCTCACAAGCGATCCGACACGTTCGCAAATTTGAAATATGTCGCCACCATATCCAATAATGAACGGAAGATGGATTGGTTTTAGGTTAGGCTATAGCTTTCGTGCGAGCGCAGCGAGCGAGAGACGCGTAAAGGTGTGTCACAAACCAACGGTTTGGCACATACGGACATTGAAACATTAGCACCAGCCCGAGGAGCCGGAAGTCTTTATCCTATTGCCTACTGACAAATGCTTACAGTTTATGAATAGTTTCACATAAATAGTACTATTTCCACATATAACAGTGCAATGTGATGTCCAAAATGGCTGACAAAAGTAGGTAATAATAAGAAATATAAGCAAGGCAATATCAGGTATATGTATAGCTTGGAAATTGTGACCGTTGCTCGCTCGCTCCGCTCGCTCGTAAAAATCTAGTCCAACCCCACAACCGATCCGACACGTTCGCAAATTTGAAATATGTCGCCATCATATCGAATAATGAACGCAAGATGGATTGGTTTTAGGTTTGGCTATAGTTTTCGAGCGAGCGCAGCGAGCCAGAGACGCGTAAAGGTGTGTCACAAACCAACGGTTTGGCACATACGGACATTGAAATATTCGCGCCAGCCCGAGGTGCCGGAAGTATTTATCCTATTGCCTACCGACACATGTTTACAGTTTATGAATAGTTTCACATAAATAGTACTATTTCCACATAGTACAATGCAATGTGATGTCCGAAATGGCTGACAAAATTAGGTAATAACACGAAATATATGGAAGGCAATATAAGGTATATGTATAGCTTGGAAATTGTGACCGTTGCTCGCTCGCTCCGCTCGCTCGTAAAAATCTAGTCCAACCTCAGAACCGATCCCACACGTTCGCAAATTTGAAATATGTCGCCACCATATCGAATAATGAACGGAAGATGGATTGGTTTTAGCTTAGGCTATAGTTTTCGAACGAGCGCAGCGAGCGAGAGACGCGTAAATGTGTGTCACAAACCAACGATTTGGCACATACGGATATTGAAATATTCGGACCAGCCCGAGGAGCCGGAAGTCTTTATCCTATTGCCTTCTGACAAATGTTTACGGTTTACCAATAGTTTCACATAATTAGTACCGTTTCCTCATAGTACAGTGCAACGTGATGTCCGAAATGGCTGACAAAATTAGGTACAAGCACGAAATATATGCAAGACAATCTATGGTATATGTATAGCTTGGAAATTGTGACCGATGCTCGCTCGCTCCGCTCGCTCGTAAAAATCTAGTCCAACCCCACAACCGATCCGACACGTTCGCAAATTTGAAATATGTCGCCATCATATCGAATAATGAACGCAAGATGGATTGGTTTTAGGTTTGGCTATAGTTTTCGAGCGAGCGCAGCGAGCCAGAGACGCGTAAAGGTGTGTCACAAACCAACGGTTTGGCACATACGGACATTGAAATATTCGCACCAGCCCGAGGAGCCGAAAGTCTTTATCCTATTGCCTACCGACACATGTTTACAGTTTATGAATAGTTTCACATAAACAGTACTATTTCCTCATAGTACAGTGCAATGTGATGTCCGAAATGGCTGACAAAATTAGGTAATAACACGAAATATATGGAAGGCAATATAAGGTATATGTATAGCTTGGAAATTGTGACCGTTGCTCGCTCGCTCCGCTCGCTCGAAAAAATCTAGTCCAACCTCACAACCGATCCGACACGTTCGCAAATTTGAAATATGTCGCCACCATATCGAATAATGAACGGAAGATGGATTGGTTTTAGGTTAGGCTATAGTTTTCGTGCGAGCGCAGCGAGCGAGAGACGCGTAAAGGTGTGTCACAAACCAACGGTTTGGCACATACGGACATTGAAATATTCGCACCAGCCCGAGGAGCCGAAAGTCTTTATCCTATTGCCTTCTGACAAATGTTTACGGTTTACCAACAGTTTCACATAATTAGTACCGTTTCCTCATAGTACAGTGCAATGTGATGTCCGAAATGGCAGACAAAATTAGGTAATAGCACGACATATATGCAAGGCAATATAAGGTGTATGTATAGGTTGGAAATTGTGATCGTTGCTCGCTCGCTCCGCTCGCTCGAAAAAATCTAGTCCAACCTCACAACCGATCCGACACGTTCGCAAATTTGAAATATGTCGCCACCATATCGAATAATGAACGGAAGATGGATTGGTTTTAGGTTAGGCTATATGTTTCGTGCGAGCGCAGCGAACGAGAGACGCGTAAAGGTGTGTAACAAACCAACGGTTTGGCACATACGGACATTGAAATATTCGCACCAGCCCGAGGAGCTGGAAGTCTTTATCCTATTGCCTCCTGACAAATGTTTACGGTTTACCAATAGCTTCACATAATTAGTACCGTTTCCTCATAGTACACAGCAATGTGATGTCCGAAATCGCTGACCAAATTAGGTAATAACACGAAATATATGGAAGGCAATATAAGGTATATGTATAGCTTGGAAATTGTGACCGTTGCACGCTCGCTCCGCTCGCTCGTAAAAATCTGGTCCAACCTCACAACCGATCCCACACGTTCGCAAATTCGAAACATGTCGCCACCATATCGAATAATGAACGGAAGATGGATTGGTTTTAGGTTAGGCTATAGCTTTCGTGCGAGCGCAACGAGCGAGAGACGCGTAAAGGTGTGTCACAAACCAACGGTTTGGCACATACGGACATTGAAATATTCGCACCAGCCCGAGGAGCCGAAAGTCTTTATCCTATTGCCTTCTGACAAATGTTTACGGTTTACCAACAGTTTCACATAATTAGTACCGTTTCCTCATAGTACAGTGCAATGTGATGTCCGAAATGGCAGACAGAATTAGGTAATAACACGACATATATGCAAGGCAATATAAGGTGTATGTATAGGTTGGAAATTGTGATCGTAGCTCGCTCGCTCCGCTCGCTCGAAAAAATCTAGTCCAACCTCACAACCGATCCGACACGTTCACAAATTCGAAACATGTCGCCACCATATCGAATAATGAACGCAAGATGGATTGGTTTTAGGTTAGGCTATAGCTTTCAAGCGAGCACGGCGAGCGAGGGACGCGGAGAGGTGTGTCACAATCCATCGGTTTGGCACATACGGACATTGAAATATTCGCACCAGCCCGAGGAGCCGGAAGTCTTTATCCTATTGCCTTCTGACAAATGTTTACGGTTTACTAATAGTTTCACATAATTAGTATCGTTTCCTCATAGTACAGTGCAATGTGATGTCCGAAATGGCTGACAAAATTAGGTAATAACACGAAATATATGGAAGGCAATATAAGGTATATGTATAGCTTGGAAATTGTGACCGTTGCTCGCTCGCTCCGCTCGCTCGTAAAAATCTTGTCCAACCTCACAACCGATCCGACACGTTCGCAAATTTGAAATATGTCGCCACCATATCGAAGAATGAACGGAAGAAGGACTGGTTTTAGATTAGGCTATAGTTTTCGAGCGAGCGCAGCGAGCGAGAGACGCGTAAAGGTGTGTCAGAAACCAACGGTTTGGCACATACGGACATTGAAATATTCGCACCAGCCCGAGGAGCCGGAAGTATTTATCCTATTGCCTACCGACACATGTTTAGAGTTTATGAATAGTTTCACATAAATAGTACTATTTCCTCATGGTACAGTGCAATGTGATGTCCGAAATGGCTGACAATATTAGGTACTAACACGAAATATATGCAAGGCAATATAAGGTATATGTATAGCTTGTAAATTGTGACTGCTGCACGCTCGCTCCGCTCGCTCGTAAAAATCTGGTCCAACCTCACATTCGATCCGACACGTTCCCGAATTTGAAATAAGTCGCCTTCATGTCGAATGACTAACGCACGAGGGATTGTTTTTAGGTTAGGCTATATCTTTCGAGCGAGCGCAGCGAGCGAGAGACGCGTAAAGGTGTGTCACAAACCAACGGTTTGGCACATACGGACATTGAAATATTCGCACCAGCCCGAGGAGCCGAAAGTCTTTATCCTATTGCCTTCTGACAAATGTTTACGGTTTACCAACAGTTTCACATAATTAGTACCGTTTCCTCATAGTATAGTGCAATGTGATGTCCGAAATGGCAGACAAAATTAGGTACTAGCACGAAAACTATGCAAGGCAATATATGGTATATGTATAGCTTGGAAATTGTGACCGTTGCTCGCTCGCTCCGCTCGCTCGTAAAAATCTAGTCCAACCTCACAACCGATCCGTCACGTACGCAAATTTGAAATATGTCGCCACCATATCGAATAATGAACGCAAGGCGGATTGGTTTTAGGTTAGGCTATAGTCTTCGAGCGAGCGCAGCGAGCGAGCGACGCGTAAATGTGTGTCACATTCCAACGGTTTGGCACATACGGACATTGAAATATTCGCACCAGCCCGAGGAGCCGGAAGTATTTATCCTATTGCCTTCTGACAAATGTTTACGGTTTACTAATAGTTTCACACTATTAGTACCGTTTCCTCATAGTACAGTGCAATGTGATGTCCGAAATGGCTGACAAAATTTGGTAATAACACGAAATATATGGATGGCAATATATGGTATATGTATAGCTTGGAAATTGTGACCGTTGCTCGCTCGCTCCGCTCGATCGTAAAAATCTAGTCCAACCTCACATCCGATCCGACACGTTCACAAATCTGAAATAAGTCGCCTCCATGTCGAATGACTAACGCAAGAGGGATTGTTTTTAGGTTAGGCTATAGCTTTCGAGCGAGCGCAGCGAGCGAGAGACGCGTAAAGGTGTGTCACAATCCAACGGTTTTGCACATGGGGACATTGAAATATTCGCACCAGCCCGAGGAGCCGGAAGTCTTTATCCTATTGCTACTGACAAATGTTTACAGTTTACCAATAGTTTCACATAAATAGTACTATTTTCACATAGTACAGTGCAATGTGATGTCCGAAATGGCTGACAAAATTAGGTAATAACACGAAATATATGGAAGGCAATATAAGGTATATGTATAGCTTGGAAATTGTGACCGTTGCTCGCTCGCTCCGCTCGCTCGTAAAAATCTCGTCCAACCTCACAACCGATCCGTCACGTTCGCAAATTTGAAATATGTTGCCACCATATCGAATAATGAACGCAAGATGGATTGGTTATAGGTTAGGCTATAGTCTTCGAGCGAGCGCAGCGAGCGAGCGACGCGTAAATGTGTGTCACATACCAACGGTTTGGCACATACGGACATTGAAATATTCGCACCAGCCCGAGGAGCCGGAAGTATTTATCCTATTGCCTACCGACACATGTTTACAGTTTATGTATAGTTTCAAATTAATAGTACTATTTCCACATAGTACAGTGCAATGTGATGTCCGAAGTGGCTGACACAATTAGGTACTAGCACGAAATATATGCAAGGCAACATATAGTATATGTATAGCTTGGAAATTGTGACCATTGCTCGCTCGCTCCGCTCGCTCGTAAAAATCTAGTCCAACCTCACAAGCGATCCGACACGTTCGCAAATTTGAATTATGTCGCCACCATATCCAATAATGAACGGAAGATGGATTGGTTTTAGGTTAGGCTATAGCTTTCGTGCGAGCGCAGCGAGCGAGAGACGCGTAAAGGTGTGTCACAAACCAACGGTTTGGCACATACGGACATTGAAACATTAGCACCAGCCCGAGGAGCCGGAAGTCTTTATCCTATTGCCTACTGACAAATGCTTACAGTTTATGAATAGTTTCACATATATAGTATTATTTCCACATATAACAGTGCAATGTGATGTCCAAAATGGCTGACAAAAGTAGGTAATAATAAGAAATATAAGCAAGGCAATATCAGGTATATGTATAGCTTGGAAATTGTGACCGTTGCTCGCTCGCTCCGCTCGCTCGTAAAAATCTCGTCCAACCTCACAACCGATCCGACACGTTCCCAAATTTGAAATATGTCGCCACCATATCGAATAATGAACGGAAGATGGATTGGTTTTTGGTTTGGCTATAGCTTTGGTGCGAGCGCAGCGAGCGAGAGACGCGTAAAGGTGTGTCACAAACCAACGGTTTGGCACATACGGACATTGAAATATTCGCACCAGCCCGAGGAACCGAAAGTCTTTATCCTATTGCCTTCTCACAAATGTTTACGGTTTACCAACAGTTTCACATAATTAGTACCGTTTCCTCATAGTACAGTGCAATGTGATGTCCGAAATGGCAGACAAAATTAGGTAATAACACGACATATATGCAAGGCAATATAAGGTGTATGTATAGGTTGGAAATTGTGATCGTTGCTCGCTCGCTCCGCTCGCTCGAAAAAATCTAGTCCAACCTCACAACCGATCCGACACGTTCGCAAATTTGAAATATGTCGCCACCATATCGAATAATGAACGGAAGCTGGATTGGTTTTAGGTTAGGCTATAGCTTTCGAACGAGCACGGCTAGCGAGGGACGCGGAGAGGTGTGTCACAATCCATCGGTTTGGCACATACGGACATTGAAATATTCGCACCAGCCCGAGGAGCCGGAAGTCTTTATCCTATTGCTACTGACAAATGTTTACAGTTTACCAATAGTTTCGCATAAATAGTACTATTTCCACATAGTACAGTGCAATGTGATGTCCGAAATGGCTGACAAAATTTGGTAATAACACGAAATATATGGAAGGCAATATAAGGTATATGTATAGCTTGGAAATTGTGACCGTTGCTCGCTCGCTCCGCTCGCTCGTAAAAATCTCGTCCAACCTCACAACCGATCCGTCACGTTCGCAAATTTGAAATATGTTGCCACCATATCGAATAATGAACGCAAGATGGATTGGTTATAGGTTAGGCTATAGTCTTCGAGCGAGCGCAGCGAGCGAGCGACGCGTAAATGTGTGTCACATACCAACGGTTTGGCACATACGGACATTGAAATATTCGCACCAGCCCGAGGAGCCGGAAGTATTTATCCTATTGCCTACCGACACATGTTTACAGTTTATGTATAGTTTCAAATTAATAGTACTATTTCCACATAGTACAGTGCAATGTGATGTCCGAAGTGGCTGACACAATTAGGTACTAGCACGAAATATATGCAAGGCAATATATAGTATATGTATAGCTTGGAAATTGTGACCATTGCTCGCTCGCTCCGCTCGCTCGTAAAAATCTAGTCCAACCTCACAAGCGATCCGACACGTTCGCAAATTTGAAATATGTCGCCACCATATCCAATAATGAACGGAAGATGGATTGGTTTTAGGTTAGGCTATAGCTTTCGTGCGAGCGCAGCGAGCGAGAGACGCGTAAAGGTGTGTCACAAACCAACGGTTTGGCACATACGGACATTGAAACATTAGCACCAGCCCGAGGAGCCGGAAGTCTTTATCCTATTGCCTACTGACAAATGCTTACAGTTTATGAATAGTTTCACATATATAGTATTATTTCCACATATAACAGTACAATGTGATGTCCAAAATGGCTGACAAAAGTAGGTAATAATAAGAAATATAAGCAAGGCAATATCAGGTATATGTATAGCTTGGAAATTGTGACCGTTGCTCGCTCGCTCCGCTCGCTCGTAAAAATCTCGTCCAACCTCACAACCGATCCGACACGTTCCCAAATTTGAAATATGTCGCCACCATATCGAATAATGAACGGAAGATGGATTGGTTTTTGGTTTGGCTATAGCTTTGGTGCGAGCGCAGCGAGCGAGAGACGCGTAAAGGGTGTGTCACAAACCAACGGTTTGGCACATACGGACATTGAAATATTCGCACCAGCCCGAGGAGCCGGAAGTCTTTATCCTATTGCTACTGACAAATGTTTACAGTTTACCAATAGTTTCACATAAATAGTACTATTTTCACATAGTACAGTGCAATGTGATGTCCGAAATGGCTGACAAAATTAGGTAATAACACGAAATATATGGAAGGCAATATAAGGTATATGTATAGCTTGGAAATTGTGACCGTTGCTCGCTCGCTCCGCTCGCTCGTAAAAAGCTTGTCCAACCTCACAACCGATCCGACACGTTCGCAAATTTGAAATAAGTCGCCTCCATGTCGAATGACTAACGCAAGAGGGTATGTTTTTAGGTTAGGCCATAGCTTTCAGCGAGCACGGCGAGCGAGGCGCGGAGAGGTGTGTCACAATCCATCGGTTTGGCACATACGGGACATTGAAATATTCGCACCAGCCCGAGGAGCCGGAAGTCTATCCTATTGCCTTCTGACAAATGTTTACGGTTTACCAATAGTTTCACATAATTAGTACCGTTTCCTCATAGTACAGTGCAGCGTGATGTCCGAAATGGCTGACAAAATTAGGTACAAGCTCGAATTTTTGCAAGACAATATATGGTATATGTATAGCTTGGAAATTGTGACCGTTGCTCGCTCGCTCGCTCGCTCGGATACTATAGCTAACCTAAAACCAATCCTTTTGCGTTCATTATAACGATATGAAATATGTCGCCATCATATCGTATAATGAACGCAAAATGGATTGGTTTTAGGTTAGGCTATAGTATCCGAGCGAGCGCAGCGAGCGAGAGACGCGTAAAGGTGTGTCATAAACCAAAGGTTTGGCACATACGGATATTGAAATATTCGCACCAGCCCGAGGAGCCGGAAGTATTTATCCTATTGCCTACCGACACATGTTTACAGTTTATGTATAGTTTCAAATTAATAGTACTATTTCCACATAGTACAGTGCAATGTGATGTCCGAAGTGGCTGACACAATTAGGTACTAGCACGAAATATATGCAAGGCAATATATGGTATATGTATAGCTTGGAAATTGTGACCATTGCTCGCTCGCTCCGCTCGCTCGTAAAAATCTAGTCCAACCTCACAAGCGATCCGACACGTTCGCAAATTTGAAATATGTCGCCACCATATCCAATAATGAACGGAAGGTGGATTGGTTTTAGGTTAGGCTATAGCTTTCGTGCGAGCGCAGCGAGCGAGAGACGCGTAAAGGTGTGTCACAAACCAACGGTTTGGCACATACGGACATTGAAACATTAGCACCAGCCCGAGGAGCCGGAAGTCTCTATCCTATTGCCTACTGACAAATGCTTACAGTTTATGAATAGTTTCACATAAATAGTACTATTTCCACATATAACAGTGCAATGTGATGTCCAAAATGGCTGACAAAAGTAGGTAATAATAAGAAATATAAGCAAGGCAATATCAGGTATATGTATAGCTTGGAAATTGTGACCGTTGCTCGCTCGCTCCGCTCGCTCGTAAAAATCTCGTCCAACCTCACAACCGATCCGACACGTTCCCAAATTTGAAATATGTCGCCACCATATCGAATAATGAACGGAAGATGGATTGGTTTTTGGTTAGGCTATAGCTTTCGTGCGAGCGCAGCGAGCGAGAGACGCGTAAATGTGTTTCACAAACCAACGGTTTGGCACATACGGATATTGAAATTTTTGCACCAGCCCGAGGGGCCGGAAGTCTTTATCCTATTGCCTTCTGACAAATGTTTACGGTTTACCAACAGTTTCACATAATTAGTACCGTTTCCTCATAGTACAGTGCAATGTGATGTCCGCAATGGCAGACAAAATTAGGTAATAACACGACATATATGCAAGACAATATATGGTATATGTATAGCTTGGAAATTGTAACCGTTGCTCGCTCGCTCCGCTCGCTCGTAAAAATCTAGTCCAACCTCACAACCGATCCCACACGTTCGCAAATTTGAAATATGTCGCCACCATATCGAATAATGAACGGAAGATGGATTGGTTTTAGGTTAGGCTATAGCTTTCGTGCGAGCGCAGCGAACGGGAGACGCGTAAAGGTGTGTCACAAACCATCGGTTTGGCACATACGGACATTGATATATTCGCACCAGCCCGAGGAGCCGGAAGTCTTTATCCTATTGCCTTCTGACAAATGTTTACGGTTTACCAATAGTCTCACATAATTAGTACCGTTTCCTCATAGTACAGTGCAATGTGATGTCCGAAATGGCAGACAAAATTAGGTAATAACACGACATATATGCAAGGCAATATAAGGTGTATGTATAGGTTGGAAATTGTGATCGTTGCTCGCTCGCTCCGCTCGCTCGAAAAAATCTAGTCCAACCTCACAACCGATCCGACACGTTCGCAAATTTGAAATATGTCGCCACCATATCGAATAATGAACGGAAGGTGGATTGGTTTTAGGTTAGGCTATAGCTTTCGTGGGAGCGCAGAGAGCGAGAGACGCGTAAAGGTGCGTCACAAACCAACGGTTTGGCACATACGGACATTGAAATATTCGCACCAACCCGAGGAGACGAAAGTCTTTATCCTATTGCCTTCTGACAAATGTTTACGGTTTACCAACAGTTTCACATAATTAGTACCGTTTCCTCATAGTACAGTGCAATGTGATGTCCGAAATGGCAGACAAAATTAGGTAATAACACGACATATATGCAAGGCAATATAAGGTGTATGTATAGGTTGGAAATTGTGATCGTTGCTCGCTCGCTCCGCTCGCTCGAAAAAATCTAGTCCAACCTCACAACCGATCCGACACGTTCGCAAATTTGAAATATGTCGCCACCATATCGAATAATGAACGGAAGATGGATTGGTTTTAGGTTAGGCTATAGCTTTCGTGCGAGCGCAGCGAACGAGAGGACGCGTAAAGGTGTGTCACAAACCAACGGTTTGGCACATGCGGACATTGAAATATTCGCACCAGCCCGAGGAGCCGGAAGTCTTTATCCTATTGCCTCCTGACAAATGTTTACGGTTTACCAATAGTTTCACATAATTAGTACCGTTTCCTCATAGTACAGAGCAATGTGATGTCCGAAATCGCTGACAAAATTAGGTACTAGCACGAAATATAAGCAAGGCAATATAAGGTATATGTATAGCTTGGAAATTGTGACCGTTGCACGCTCGCTCCGCTCGCTCGTAAAAATCTGGTCCAACCTCACAACCGATCCCACACGTTCGCAAATTCGAAACATGTCGCCACCATATACAATAATGAACGGAAGATGGATTGGTTTTAGGTTAGGCTATAGCTTTCGTGGGAGCGCAGCGAGCGAGAGACGCGTAAAGGTGTGTCACAAACCAACGGTTTGGCACATTGAAATATTCGCACCAGCCCGAGGAGCCGAAAGTCTTTATCCTATTGCCTTCTGACAAATGTTTACGGTTTACCAACAGTTTCACATAATTAGTACCGTTTCCTCATAGTACAGTACAATGTGATGTCCGAAATGGCAGACAAAATTAGGTAATAACACGACATATATGCAAGGCAATATAAGGTGTATGTATAGGTTGGAAATTGTGATCGTTGCTCGCTCGCTCCGCTCGCTCGAAAAAATCTAGTCCAACCTCACAACCGATCCGACACGTTCGCAAATTTGAAATATGTCGCCACCATATCGAATAATGAACGCAAGATGGATTGGTTTTAGGTTAGGCTATAGCTTTCGTGCGAGCGCAGCGAACGAGAGACGCGTAAAGGTGTGTCACAAACCAACGGTTTGGCACATACGGACATTGAAATATTCGCACCAGCCCGAGGAGCCGGAAGTCTTTATCCTATTGCCTCCTGACAAATGTTTACGGTTTACCAATAGTTTCACATAATTAGTACCGTTTCCTCATAGTACAGTGCAGCGTGATGTCAGAAATGGCTGACAAAATTAGGTACAAGCTCGAAATATATGCAAGACAATATATGGTATATGTATAGCTTGGAAATTGTGACCGTTGCTCGCTCGCTCCGCTCGCTCGTAAAAATCTAGTCCAACCTCACATCCGATCCGACACGTTCCCAAATTTGAAATAAGTCGCCTCCATGTCGAATGACTAACGCAAGAGGGATTGTTTTTAGGTTAGGCCATAGCTTTCAAGCGAGCACGGCGAGCGAGGGACGCGGAGAGGTGTGTCACAATCCATCGGTTTGGCACATACGGACATTGAAATATTCGCACCAGCCCGAGGAGCCGGAAGTCTATCCTATTGCCTTCTGACAAATGTTTACGGTTTACCAATAGTTTCACATAATTAGTACCGTTTCCTCATAGTACAGTGCAGCGTGATGTCCGAAATGGCTGACAAAATTAGGTACAAGCTCGAAATTTTTGCAAGACAATATATGGTATATGTATAGCTTGGAAATTGTGACCGTTGCTCGCTCGCTCCGCTCGCTCGTAAAAATCTAGTCCAACCTCACAACCGATCCGACACGTTCGCAAATTTGAAATATGTCGCCATCATATCGTATAATGAACGCAAAATGGATTGGTTTTAGGTTAGGCTATAGTCTTCGAGCGAGCGCAGCGAGCGAGCGACGCGTAAATGTGTGTCACATACCAACGGTTTGGCACATACGGACATTGAAATATTCGCACCAGCCCGAGGAGCCGGAAGTATTTATCCTATTGCCTACCGACACATGTTTACAGTTTATGTATAGTTTCAAATTAATAGTACTATTTCCACATAGTACAGTGCAATGTGATGTCCGAAGTGGCTGACACAATTAGGTACTAGCACGAAATATATGCAAGGCAATATATAGTATATGTATAGCTTGGCAATTGTGACCATTGCTCGCTCGCTCCGCTCGCTCGTAAAAATCTAGTCCAACCTCACAAGCGATCCGACACGTTCGCAAATTTGAAATATGTCGCCATCATATCCAATAATGAACGGAAGATGGATTGGTTTTAGGTTAGGCTATAGCTTTCGTGCGAGCGCAGCGAGCGAGAGACGCGTAAAGGTGTGTCACAAACCAACGGTTTGGCACATACGGACATTGAAACATTAGCACCAGCCCGAGGAGCCGGAAGTCTTTATCGTATTGCCTACTGACAAATGCTTACAGTTTATGAATAGTTTCACATATATAGTATTATTTCCACATATAACAGTGCAATGTGATGTCCAAAATGGCTGACAAAAGTAGGTAATAATAAGAAATATAAGCAAGGCAATATCAGGTATATGTATAGCTTGGAAATTGTGACCGTTGCTCGCTCGCTCCGCTCGCTCGTAAAAATCTCGTCCAACCTCACAACCGATCCGACACGTTCCCAAATTTGAAATATGTCGCCACCATATCGAATAATGAACGGAAGATGGATTGGTTTTTGGTTTGGCTATAGCTTTGGTGCGAGCGCAGCGAGCGAGAGACGCGTAAAGGTGTGTCACAAACCAACGGTTTGGCACATACGGACATTGAAATATTCGCACCAGCCCGAGGAACCGAAAGTCTTTATCCTATTGCCTTCTCACAAATGTTTACGGTTTACCAACAGTTTCACATAATTAGTACCGTTTCCTCATAGTACAGTGCAATGTGATGTCCGAAATGGCAGACAAAATTAGGTAATAACACGACATATATGCAAGGCAATATAAGGTGTATGTATAGGTTGGAATTTGTGATCGTTGCTCGCTCGCTCCGCTCGCTCGAAAAAATCTAGTCCAACCTCACAACCGATCCGACACGTTCGCAAATTTGAAATATGTCGCCACCATATCGAATAATGAACGGAAGCTGGATTGGTTTTAGGTTAGGCTATAGCTTTCGAACGAGCACGGCTAGCGAGGGACGCGGAGAGGTGTGTCACAATCCATCGGTTTGGCACATACGGACATTGAAATATTCGCACCAGCCCGAGGAGCCGGAAGTCTTTATCCTATTGCTACTGACAAATGTTTACAGTTTACCAATAGTTTCGCATAAATAGTACTATTTCCACATAGTACAGTGCAATGTGATGTCCGAAATGGCTGACAAAATTTGGTAATAACACGAAATATATGGAAGGCAATATAAGGTATATGTATAGCTTGGAAATTGTGACCGTTGCTCGCTCGCTCCGCTCGCTCGTAAAAATCTCGTCCAACCTCACAACCGATCCGTCACGTTCGCAAATTTGAAACATGTTGCCACCATATCGAATAATGAACGCAAGATGGATTGGTTTTAGGTTAGGCTGTAGTCTTCGAGCGAGCGCAGCGAGCGAGCGACGCGTAAATGTGTGTCACATACCAACGGTTTGGCACATACGGACATTGAAATATTCGCACCAGCCCGAGGAGCCGGAAGTCTTTATCCTATTGCCTTCTGACAAATGTTTACGGTTCACTAATTGTTTCACATAATTAGTACCGTTTCCTCATAGTACAGTGCAATGTGATGTCCGAAATGGCTGTCAAAATTTGGTAATAACACGAAATATATGGAAGGCAATATATGGTATATGTATAGCTTGGAAATTGTGACCGTTGCTCGCTCGCTCCGCTCGGTCGTAAAAATCTAGTCCAACCTCACATCCGATCCGACACGTTCCCAAATTTGAAATAAGTCGCATCCATGTCGAATGACTAACGCAAGAGGGATTGTTTTTAGGTTAGGCCATAGCTTTCAAGCGAGCACGGCGAGCGAGGGACGCGGAGAGGTGTGTCACAATCCATCGGTTTGGCACATACGGACATTGAAATATTCGCACCAGCCCGAGGAGCCGGAAGTCTATCCTATTGCCTTCTGACAAATGTTTACGGTTTACCAATAGTTTCACATAATTAGTACCGTTTCCTCATAGTACAGTGCAGCGTGATGTCCGAAATGGCTGACAAAATTAGGTACAAGCTCGAAATTTTTGCAAGACAATATATGGTATATGTATAGCTTGGAAATTGTGACCGTTGCTCGCTCGCTCCGCTCGCTCGTAAAAATCTAGTCCAACCTCACAACCGATCCGACACGTTCGCAAATTTGAAATATGTCGCCATCATATCGTATAATGAACGCAAAATGGATTGGTTTTAGGTTAGGCTATAGTATCCGAGCGAGCGCAGCGAGCGAGAGACGCGTAAAGGTGTGTCATAAACCAAAGGTTTGGCACATACGGATATTGAAATATTCGCACCAGCCCGAGGAGCCGGAAGTATTTATCCTATTGCCTACCGACACATGTTTACAGTTTATGTATAGTTTCAAATTAATAGTACTATTTCCACATAGTACAGTGCAATGTGATGTCCGAAGTGGCTGACACAATTAGGTACTAGCACGAAATATATGCAAGGCAATATATGGTATATGTATAGCTTGGAAATTGTGACCATTGCTCGCTCGCTCCGCTCGCTCGTAAAAATCTAGTCCAACCTCACAAGCGATCCGACACGTTCGCAAATTTGAAATATGTCGCCGCCATATCCAATAATGAACGGAAGATGGATTGGTTTTAGGTTAGGCTATAGCTTTCGTGCGAGCGCAGCGAGCGAGAGACGCGTAAAGGTGTGTCACAAACCAACGGTTTGGCACATACGGACATTGAAACATTAGCACCAGCCCGAGGAGCCGGAAGTCTTTATCCTATTGCCTACTGACAAATGCTTACAGTTTATGAATAGTTTCACATAAATAGTACTATTTCCACATATAACAGTGCAATGTGATGTCCAAAATGGCTGACAAAAGTAGGTAATAATAAGAAATATAAGCAAGGCAATATCAGGTATATGTATAGCTTGGAAATTGTGACCGTTGCTCGCTCGCTCCGCTCGCTCGTAAAAATCTCGTCCAACCTCACAACCGATCCGACACGTTCCCAAATTTGAAATATGTCGCCACCATATCGAATAATGAACGGAAGATGGATTGGTTTTTGGTTAGGCTATAGCTTTCGTGCGAGCGCAGCGAGCGAGAGACGCGTAAATGTGTTTCACAAACCAACGGTTTGGCACATACGGATATTGAAATTTTCGCACCAGCCCGAGGGGCCGGAAGTCTTTATCCTATTGCCTTCTGACAAATGTTTACGGTTTACCAACAGTTTCACATAATTAGTACCGTTTCCTCATAGTACAGTGCAATGTGATGTCCGCAATGGCAGACAAAATTAGGTAATAACACGACATATATGCAAGACAATATATGGTATATGTATAGCTTGGAAATTGTAACCGTTGCTCGCTCGCTCCGCTCGCTCGTAAAAATCTAGTCCAACCTCACAACCGATCCCACACGTTCGCAAATTTGAAATATGTCGCCACCATATCGAATAATGAACGGAAGATGGATTGGTTTTAGGTTAGGCTATAGCCTTCGTGCGAGCGCAGCGAACGGGAGACGCGTAAAGGTGTGTCACAAACCATCGGTTTGGCACATACGGACATTGATATATTCGCACCAGCCCGAGGAGCCGGAAGTCTTTATCCTATTGCCTTCTGACAAATGTTTACGGTTTACCAATAGTCTCACATAATTAGTACCGTTTCCTCATAGTACAGTGCAATGTGATGTCCGAAATGGCAGACAAAATTAGGTAATAACACGACATATATGCAAGGCAATATAAGGTGTATGTATAGGTTGGAAATTGTAATCGTTGCTCGCTCGCTCCGCTCGCTCGAAAAAATCTAGTCCAACCTCACAACCGATCCGACACGTTCGCAAATTTGAAATATGTCGCCACCATATCGAATAATGAACGGAAGATGGATTGGTTTTAGGTTAGGCTATAGCTTTCGTGCGAGCGCAGCGAACGAGAGACGCGTAAAGGTGTGTCACAAACCAACGGTTTGGCACATGCGGACATTGAAATATTCGCACCAGCCCGAGGAGCCGGAAGTCTTTATCCTATTGCCTACCGACACATGTTTACAGTTTATGAATAGTTTCACATAAACAGTACTATTTCCTCATAGTACAGTGCAATGTGATGTCCGAAATGGCTGACAAAATTAGGTAATAACACGAAATATATGGAAGGCAATATAAGGTATATGTATAGCTTGGAAATTGTGACCGTTGCTCGCTCGCTCCGCTCGCTCGTAAAAATCTAGTCCAACCTCAGAACCGATCCCACACGTTCGCAAATTTGAAATATGTCGCCACCATATCGAATAATGAACGGAAGATGGATTGGTTTTAGGTTAGGCTATAGTTTTCGAACGAGCGCAGCGAACGAGAGACGCGTAAATGTGTGTCACAAACCAACGATTTGGTACATACGGATATTGAAATATTCGCACCAGCCCGAGGGGCCGGAAGACTTTATCCTATTGCCTTCCGACAAATGTTTACGGTTTACCAATAGTTTCACATAATTAGTACCGTTTCCTCATAGTACAGTGCAACGTGATGTCCGAAGTGGCTGACAAAATTAAGTACAAGCACGAAATATATGCAAGACAATATATGGTATATGTATAGCTTGGAAATTGTGACCGTTGCTCGCTCGCTCCGCTCGCTCGAAAAAATCTAGTCCAACCTCACAACCGATCCGACACGTTCGCAAATTTGAAACATGTCGCCACCATATCGAATAATGAACGGAAGATGGATTGGTTTTAGGTTAGGCTATATCTTTCGTGCGAGCGCAGCGAACGAGAGACGCGTAAAGGTGTGTAACAAACCAACGGTTTGGCACATACGGACATTGAAATATTCGCACCAGCCCGAGGAGCTGGAAGTCTTTATCCTATTGCCTCCTGACAAATGTTTACGGTTTAGCAATAGTTTCACATAATTAGTACCGTTTCCTCATAGTACAGTGCAATGTGATGTCCGAAATGGCAGACAAAATTAGGTAATAACACGACATATATGCAAGGCAATATAAGGTGTATGTATAGGTTGGAAATTGTGATCGTTGCTCGCTCGCTCCGCTCGCTCGAAAAAATCTAGTCCAACCTCACAACCGATCCGACACGTTCGCAAATTTGAAATATGTCGCCACCATATCGAATAATGAACGGAAGATGGATTGGTTTTAGGTTAGGCTATAGCTTTCGTGCGAGCGCAGCGAGCGAGAGACGCGTAAAGGTGTGTCACAAACCAACGGTTTGGCACATACGGACATTGAAACATTAGCACCAGCCCGAGGAGCCGGAAGTCTTTATCCTATTGCCTACTGACAAATGCTTACAGTTTATGAATAGTTTCACATAAATAGTACTATTTCCACATATAACAGTGCAATGTGATGTCCAAAATGGCTGACAAAAGTAGGTAATAATAAGAAATATAAGCAAGGCAATATAAGGTGTATGTATAGGTTGGAAATTGTGATCGTTGCTCGCTCGCTCCGCTCGCTCGAAAAAATCTAGTCCAACCTCACAAACGACCCGACACGTTCGCAAATTTGAAATATGTCGCCACCATATCGAATAATGAACGGAAGATGGATTGGTTTTTGGTTAGGCTATAGCTTTCGTGCGAGCGCAGCGAGCGAGAGACGCGTAAATGTGTTTCACAAACCAACGGTTTGGCACATACGGATATTGAAATTTTCGCACCAGCCCGAGGGGCCGGAAGTCTTTATCCTATTGCCTTCTGACAAATGTTTACGGTTTACCAACAGTTTCACATAATTAGTACCGTTTCCTCATAGTACAGTGCAATGTGATGTCCGCAATGGCAGACAAAATTAGGTAATAACACGACATATATGCAAGACAATATATGGTATATGTATAGCTTGGAAATTGTAACCGTTGCTCGCTCGCTCCGCTCGCTCGTAAAAATCTAGTCCAACCTCACAACCGATCCCACACGTTCGCAAATTTGAAATATGTCGCCACCATATCGAATAATGAACGGAAGATGGATTGGTTTTAGGTTAGGCTATAGCTTTCGTGCGAGCGCAGCGAACGGGAGACGCGTAAAGGTGTGTCACAAACCATCGGTTTGGCACATACGGACATTGATATATTCGCACCAGCCCGAGGAGCCGGAAGTCTTTATCCTATTCCCTTCTGACAAATGTTTACGGTTTACCAATAGTCTCACATAATTAGTACCGTTTCCTCATAGTACAGTGCAATGTGATGTCCGAAATGGCAGACAAAATTAGGTAATAACACGACATATATGCAAGGCAATATAAGGTGTATGTATAGGTTGGAAATTGTGATCGTTGCTCGCTCGCTCCGCTCGCTCGAAAAAATCTAGTCCAACCTCACAACCGATCCGACACGTTCGCAAATTTGAAATATGTCGCCACCATATCGAATAATGAACGGAAGATGGATTGGTTTTAGGTTAGGCTATAGCTTTCGTGCGAGCGCAGCGAACGAGAGACGCGTAAAGGTGTGTCACAAACCAACGGTTTGGCACATGCGGACATTGAAATATTCGCACCAGCCCGAGGAGCCGGAAGTCTTTATCCTATTGCCTACCGACACATGTTTACAGTTTATGAATAGTTTCACATAAACAGTACTATTTCCTCATAGTACAGTGCAATGTGATGTCCGAAATGGCTGACAAAATTAGGTAATAACACGAAATATATGGAAGGCAATATAAGGTATATGTATAGCTTGGAAATTGTGACCGTTGCTCGCTCGCTCCGCTCGCTCGTAAAAATCTAGTCCAACCTCAGAACCGATCCCACACGTTCGCAAATTTGAAACATGTCGCCACCATATCGAATAATGAACGGAAGATGGATTGGTTTTAGGTTAGGCTATATCTTTCGTGCGAGCGCAGCGAACGAGAGACGCGTAAAGGTGTGTAACAAACCAACGGTTTGGCACATACGGACATTGAAATATTCGCACCAGCCCGAGGAGCTGGAAGTCTTTATCCTATTGCCTCCTGACAAATGTTTACGGTTTAGCAATAGTTTCACATAATTAGTACCGTTTCCTCATAGTACAGTGCAATGTGATGTCCGAAATGGCAGACAAAATTAGGTAATAACACGACATATATGCAAGGCAATATAAGGTGTATGTATAGGTTGGAAATTGTGATCGTTGCTCGCTCGCTCCGCTCGCTCGAAAAAATCTAGTCCAACCTCACAACCGATCCGACACGTTCGCAAATTTGAAATATGTCGCCACCATATCGAATAATGAACGGAAGGTGGATTGGTTTTAGGTTAGGCTATAGCTTTCGTGCGAGCGCAGCGAACGAGAGACGCGTAAAGGTGTGTCACAAACCAACGGTTTGGCACATGCGGACATTGAAATATTCGCACCAGCCCGAGGAGCCGGAAGTCTTTATCCTATTGCCTCCTGACAAATGTTTACGGTTTACCAATAGTTTCACATAATTAGTACCGTTTCCTCATAGTACAGAGCAATGTGATGTCCGAAATCGCTGACAAAATTAGGTACTAGCACGAAATATAAGCAAGGCAATATAAGGTATATGTATAGCTTGGAAATTGTGACCGTTGCACGCTCGCTCCGCTCGCTCGTAAAAATCTGGTCCAACCTCACAACCGATCCCACACGTTCGCAAATTCGAAACATGTCGCCACCATATACAATTATGAACGGAAGATGGATTGGTTTTAGGTTAGGCTATAGCTTTCGTGGGAGCGCAGCGAGCGAGAGACGCGTAAAGGTGTGTCACAAACCAACGGTTTGGCACATTGAAATATTCGCACCAGCCCGAGGAGCCGAAAGTCTTTATCCTATTGCCTTCTGACAAATGTTTACGGTTTACCAACAGTTTCACATAATTAGTACCGTTTCCTCATAGTACAGTGCAATGTGATGTCCGAAATGGCAGACAAAATTAGGTAATAACACGACATATATGCAAGGCAATATAAGGTGTATGTATAGGTTGGAAATTGTGATCGTTGCTCGCTCGCTCCGCTCGCTCGAAAAAATCTAGTCCAACCTCACAACCGACCCGACACGTTCGCAAATTTGAAATATGTCGCCACCATATCGAATAATGAACGCAAGATGGATTGGTTTTAGGTTAGGCTATAGCTTTCGTGCGAGCGCAGCGAACGAGAGACGCGTAAAGGTGTGTCACAAACCAACGGTTTGGCACATACGGACATTGAAATTTTCGCACCATCCCGAGGAGCCGGAAGTCTTTATCCTATTGCCTCCTGACAAATGTTTACGGTTTACCAATAGTTTCACATAATTAGTACCGTTTCCTCATAGTACAGTGCAGCGTGATGTCAGAAATGGCTGACAAAATTAGGTACAAGCTCGAAATATATGCAAGACAATATATGGTATATGTATAGCTTGGAAATTGTGACCGTTGCTCGCTCGCTCCGCTCGCTCGTAAAAATCTAGTCCAACCTCACAACCGATCCGACACGTTCGCAAATTTGAAATATGTCGCCATCATATCGAATAATGAACGCAAGATGGATTGGTTTTAGGTTAGGCTATAGCTTTCGAGCGAGCGCCGCGAGCGAGAGACGCGTAAAGGTGTGTCATAAACCAACGGTTTGGCACATACGGACAATGAAATATTCGCACCAGCCCGAGGAGCCGGAAGTATTTATCCTATTGCCTACCGACACATGTTTACAGTTTATGAATAGTTTCACATAAATAGTACTATTTCCTCATAGTACAGTGCAATGTGATGTCCGAAATGGCTGACAAAATTAGGTAATAACACGACATATATGCAAGGCAATATAAGGTGTATGTATAGGTTGGAAATTGTGATCGTTGCTCGCTCGCTCCGCTCGCTCGAAAAAATCTAGTCCAACCTCACAACCGATCCGACACGTTCCCAAATTTGAAATATGTCGCCACCATATCGAATAATGAACGGAAGATGGATTGGTTTTAGGTTAGGCTATAGCTTTCGTGCGAGCGCAGCGAGCGAGAGACGCGTAAATGTGTGTCACAAACAAACGGTTTGGCACATACGGATATTGAAATATTCGCACCAGCCCGAGGGGCCGGAAGTCTTTATCCTATTGCCTTCTGACAAATGTTTACGGTTTACCAATAGTTTCACATAATTAGTACCGTTTCCTCATAGTACAGAGCAATGTGATGTCCGAAATCGCTGACAAAATTAGGTACTAGCACGAAATATAAGCAAGGCAATATAAGGTATATGTATAGCTTGGAAATTGTGACCGTTGCACGCTCGCTACGCTCGCTCGTAAAAATCTGGTCCAACCTCACAACCGATCCCACACGTTCGCAAATTGGAAACATGTCGCCACCATATCGAATAATGAACGGAAGATGGATTGGTTTTAGGTTAGGCTATAGCTTTCGTGCGAGCGCAGCGAGCGAGAGACGCGTAAAGGTGTGTCACAAACCAACGGCTTGGCACATGCGGACATTGAAATATTCGCACCAGCCCGAGGAGCCGAAAGTCTTTATCCTATTGCCTTCTGACAAATGTTTACGGTTTACCAACAGTTTCACATAATTAGTACCGTTTCCTCATAGTACAGTGCAATGTGATGTCCGAAATGGCAGACAAAATTAGGTAATAACACGACATATATGCAAGGCAATATAAGGTGTATGTATAGGTTGGAAATTGTGATCGTTGCTCGCTCGCTCCGCTCGCTCGAAAAAATCTAGTCCAACCTCACAACCGATCCGACACGTTCGCAAATTTGAAATATGTCGCCACCATATCGAATAATGAATGGAAGATGGATTGGTTTTAGGTTAGGCTATAGCTTTCGTGCGAGCGCAGCGAACGAGAGACGCGTAAAGGTGTGTCACAAACCAACGGTTTGGCACATACGGACATTGAAATAATCGCACCAGCCCGAGGAGCCGGAAGTCTTTATCCTATTGCCTTCTGACAAATGTTTACGGTTTACCAATAGTTCCACATAATTAGTACCGTTTCCTCATAGTACAGTGCAACGTGATGTCCGAAATGGCTGACAAAATTAGGTACAAGCACGAAATATATGCAAGACAATATATGGTATATGTATAGCTTGGAAATTGTGACCGTTGCTCGCTCGCTCCGCTCGCTCGTAAAAATCTAGTCCAACCCCACAACCGATCCGACACGTTCGCAAATTTGAAATATGTCGCCACCATATCGAATAATGAACGGAAGATGGATTGGTTTTAGGTTAGGCTATAGCTTTCGTGCGAGCGCAGCGAGCGAGAGACGCGTAAATGTGTGTCACAAACCAACGGATTGGCACATACGGATATTGAAATATTCGCACCAGCCCGAGGGGCCGGAAGTCTTTATCCTATTGCCTTCTGACAAATGTTTACGGTTTACCAATAGTTTCACATAATTAGTACCGTTTCCTCATAGTACAGAGCAATGTGATGTCCGAAATCGCTGACAAAATTAGGTACTAGCACGAAATATAAGCAAGGCAATACAAGGTATATGTATAGCTTGGAAATTGTGACCGTTGCACGCTCGCTCCGCTCGCTCGTAAAAATCTGGTCCAACCTCACAACCGATCCCACACGTTCGCAAATTCTAAACATGTCGCCACCATATCCAATAATGAACGGAAGATGGATTGGTTTTAGGTTAGGCTATAGCTTTCGTGCGAGCGCAGCGAGCGAGAGACGCGTAAAGGTGTGTCACAAACCAACGGTTTGGCACATACGGACATTGAAATATTCGCACCAGCCCGAGGAGCCGAAAGTCTTTATCCTATTGCCTTCTGACAAATGTTTACGGTTTACCAACAGTTTCACATAATTAGTACCGTTTCCTCATAGTACAGTGCAACGTGATGTCCGAAATGGCTGACAAAATTAGGTACAAGCACGAAATATATGCAAGACAATATATGGTATATGTATAGCTTGGAAATCGTGACCGTTGCTCGCACGCTCCGCTCGCTCGAAAAAATCTAGTCCAACCTCACAACCGATCCGACACGTTCGCAAATTTGAAATATGTCGCCACCATATCGAATAATGAACGGAAGGTGGATTGGTTTTAGGTTAGGCTATAGCTTTCGTGGGAGCGCAGCGAGCGAGAGACGCGTAAAGGTGCGTCACAAACCAACGGTTTGGCACATACGGATATTGAAATATTCGCACCAGCCCGAGGAGCCGAAAGTCTTTATCCTATTGCCTTCTGACAAATGTTTACGGTTTACCAACAGTTTCACATAATTAGTACCGTTTCCTCATAGTACAGTGCAATGTGATGTCCGAAATGGCAGACAAAATTAGGTAATAACACGACATATATGCAAGGCAATATAAGGTGTATGTATAGGTTGGAAATTGTGATCGTTGCTCGCTCGCTCCGCTCGCTCGAAAAAATCTAGTCCAACCTCACAACCGATCCGACACGTTCGCAAATTTGAAATATGTCGCCACCATATCGAATAATGAACGGAAGATGGATTGGTTTTAGGTTAGGCTATAGCTTTCGTGCGAGCGCAGCGAACGAGAGACGCGTAAAGGTGTGTCACAAACCAACGGTTTGGCACATGCGGACATTGAAATATTCGCACCAGCCCGAGGAGCCGGAAGTCTTTATCCTATTGCCTCCTGACAAATGTTTACGGTTTACCAATAGTTTCACATAATTAGTACCGTTTCCTCATAGTACAGAGCAATGTGATGTCCGAAATCGCTGACAAAATTAGGTACTAGCACGAAATATAAGCAAGGCAATATAAGGTATATGTATAGCTTGGAAATTGTAACCGTTGCACGCTCGCTCCGCTCGCTCGTAAAAATCTGGTCCAACCTCACAACCGATCCCAAACGTTCGCAAATTCGAAACATGTCGCCACCATATACAATAATGAACGGAAGATGGATTGGTTTTAGGTTAGGCTATAGCTTTCGTGGGAGCGCAGTGAGCGAGAGACGCGTAAAGGTGTGTCACAAACCAACGGTTTGGCACATTGAAATATTCGCACCAGCCCGAGGAGCCGAAAGTCTTTATCCTAATGCCTTCTGACAAATGTTTACGGTTTACCAATAGTTTCACATAATTAGTACCGTATCCTCATAGTACAGAGCAATGTGATGTCCGAAATCGCTGACAAAATTAGGTACTAGCACGAAATATAAGCAAGGCAATATAAGGTATATGTATAGCTTGGAAATTGTGACCGTTGCACGCTCGCTCCGCTCGCTCGTAAAAATCTGGTCCAACCTCACAACCGATCCCACACGTTCGCAAATTCGAAACATGTCGCCACCATATCGAATAATGAACGGAAGATGGATTGGTTTTAGGTTAGGCTATAGCTTTCGTGCGAGCGCAGCGAGCGAGAGACGCGTAAAGGTGTGTCACAAACCAACGGCTTGGCACATGCGGACATTGAAATATTCGCACCAGCCCGAGGAGCCGAAAGTCTTTATCCTATTGCCTTCTGACAAATGTTTACGGTTTACCAACAGTTTCACATAATTAGTACCGTTTCCTCATAGTACAGTGCAATGTGATGTCCGAAATGGCAGACAAAATTAGGTAATAACACGACATATATGCAAGGCAATATAAGGTGTATGTATAGGTTGGAAATTGTGATCGTTGCTCGCTCGCTCCGCTCGCTCGAAAAAATCTAGTCCAACCTCACAACCGATCCGACACGTTCGCAAATTTGAAATATGTCGCCACCATATCGAATAATGAACGGAAGATGGATTGGTTTTAGGTTAGGCTATAGCTTTCGTGCGAGCGCAGCGAACGAGAGACGCGTAAAGGTGTGTCACAAACCAACGGTTTGGCACATACGGACATTGAAATAATCGCACCAGCCCGAGGAGCCGGAAGTCTTTATCCTATTGCCTTCTGACAAATGTTTACGGTTTACCAATAGTTTCACATAATTAGTACCGTTTCCTCATAGTACAGTGCAACGTGATGTCCGAAATGGCTGACAAAATTAGGTACAAGCACGAAATATATGCAAGACAATATATGGTATATGTATAGCTTGGAAATTGTGACCGTTGCTCGCTCGCTCCGCTCGCTCGTAAAAATCTATTCCAACCCCACAACCGATCCGACACGTTCGCAAATTTGAAATATGTCGCCATCATATCGAATAATGAACGCAAGATGGATTGGTTTTAGGTTTGGCTATAGTTTTCGAGCGAGCGCAGCGAGCCAGAGACGCGTATCGGTGTGTCATAAACCAACGGTTTGGCACATACGGACATTGAAATATTCGCACCAGCCCGAGGAGCCGGAAGTATTTATCCTATTGCCTACCGACACATGTTTACAGTTTATGAATAGTTTCACATAAATAGTACTATTTCCACATAGTACAATGCAATGTGATGTCCGAAATGGCTGACAAAATTAGGTAATAACACGACATATATGCAAGGCAATATAAGGTGTATGTATAGGTTGGAAATTGTGATCGTTGCTCGCTCGCTCCGCTCGCTCGAAAAAATCTAGTCCAACCTCACAACCGATCCGACACGTTCGCAAATTTGAAATATGTCGCCACCATATCGAATAATGAACGGAAGATGGATTGGTTTTAGGTTAGGCTATAGCTTTCGTGCGAGCGCAGCGAGCGAGAGACGCGTAAATGTGTGTCACAAACCAACGGATTGGCACATACGGATATTGAAATATTCGCACCAGCCCGAGGGGCCGGAAGTCTTTATCCTATTGCCTTCTGACAAATGTTTACGGTTTACCAATAGTTTCACATAATTAGTACCGTTTCCTCATAGTACAGAGCAATGTGATGTCCGAAATCGCTGACAAAATTAGGTACTAGCACGAAATATAAGCAAGGCAATACAAGGTATATGTATAGCTTGGAAATTGTGACCGTTGCACGCTCGCTCCGCTCGCTCGTAAAAATCTGGTCCAACCTCACAACCGATCCCAAACGTTCGCAAATTCGAAACATGTCGCCACCATATACAATAATGAACGGAAGATGGATTGGTTTTAGGTTAGGCTATAGCTTTCGTGGGAGCGCAGCGAGCGAGAGACGCGTAAAGGTGTGTCACAAACCAACGGTTTGGCACATTGAAATATTCGCACCAGCCCGAGGAGCCGAAAGTCTTTATCCTATTGCCTTCTGACAAATGTTTACGGTTTACCAATAGTTTCAC
This sequence comes from Bombus affinis, assembly GCF_024516045.1. Classification (NCBI taxonomy): domain Eukaryota; kingdom Metazoa; phylum Arthropoda; class Insecta; order Hymenoptera; family Apidae; genus Bombus; species Bombus affinis. The sequence continues at coordinate 61,938 of NW_026109026.1, read as the reverse complement.
ATAATTAGTACCGTATCCTCATAGTACAGAGCAATGTGATGTCCGAAATCGCTGACAAAATTAGGTACTAGCACGAAATATAAGCAAGGCAATATAAGGTATATGTATAGCTTGGAAATTGTGACCGTTGCACGCTCGCTCCGCTCGCTCGTAAAAATCTGGTCCAACCTCACGACCGATCCCACACGTTCGTAAATACGAAACATGTCGCCACCATATCGAATAATGAACGGAAGATGGATTGGTTTTAGGTTAGGCTATAGCTTTCGTGCGAGCGCAGCGAGCGAGAGACGCGTAAAGGTGTGTCACAAACCAACGGCTTGGCACATGCGGACATTGAAATATTCGCACCAGCCCGAGGAGCCGAAAGTCTTTATCCTATTGCCTTCTGACAAATGTTTACGGTTTACCAACAGTTTCACATAATTAGTACCGTTTCCTCATAGTACAGTGCAATGTGATGTCCGAAATGGCAGACAAAATTAGGTAATAACACGACATATATGCAAGGCTATATAAGGTGTATGTATAGGTTGGAAATTGTGATCGTTGCTCGCTCGCTCCGCTCGCTCGAAAAAATCTAGTCCAACCTCACAACCGATCCGACACGTTCGCAAATTTGAAATATGTCGCCACCATATCGAATAATGAACGGAAGATGGATTGGTTTTAGGTTACGCTATAGCTTTCGTGCGAGCGCAGCGAACGAGAGACGCGTAAAGGTGTGTCACAAACCAACGGTTTGGCACATACGGACATTGAAATAATCGCACCAGCCCGAGGAGCCGGAAGTCTTTATCCTATTGCCTTCTGACAAATGTTTACGGTTTACCAATAGTTTCACATAATTGGTACCGTTTCCTCATAGTACAGTGAAACGTGATGTCCGAAATGGCTGACAAAATTAGGTACAAGCACGAAATATATGCAAGACAATATATGGTATATGTATAGCTTGGAAATTGTGACCGGTGCTCGCTCGCTCCGCTCGCTCGTAAAAATCTAGTCCAACCCCACAACCGATCCGACACGTTCGCAAATTTGAAATATGTCGCCATCATATCGAATAATGAACGCAAGATGGATTGGTTTTAGGTTTGGCTATAGTTTTCGAGCGAGCGCAGCGAGCCAGAGACGCGTATCGGTGTGTCATAAACCAACGGTTTGGCACATACGGACATTGAAATATTCGCACCAGCCCGAGGAACCGGAAGTATTTATCCTATTGCCTACCGACACATGTTTACAGTTTATGAATAGTTTCACATAAATAGTACTATTTCCACATAGTACAATGCAATGTGATGTCCGAAATGGCTGACAAAATTAGGTAATAACACGACATATATGCAAGGCAATATAAGGTGTATGTATAGCTTGGAAATTGTGACCGTTGCACGCTCGCTCCGCTCGCTCGTAAAAATCTGGTCCAACCTCACAACCGATCCCACACGTTCGCAAATTCGAAACATGTCGCCACCATATCCAATAATGAACGGAAGATGGATTGGTTTTAGGTTAGGCTATAGCTTTCGTGCGAGCGCAGCGAGCGAGAGACGCGTAAAGGTGTGTCACAAACCAACGGTTTGGCACATACGGAAATTGAAATATTCGCACCAGCCCGAGGAGCCGAAAGTCTTTATCCTATTGCCTTCTGACAAATGTTTACGGTTTACCAACAGTTTCACATAATTAGTACCGTTTCCTCATAGTACAGTGCAACGTGATGTCCGAAATGGCTGACAAAATTAGGTACAAGCACGAAATATATGCAAGACAATATATGGTATATGTATAGCTTGGAAATCGTGACCGTTGCTCGCTCGCTCCGCTCGCTCGAAAAAATCTAGTCCAACCTCACAACCGATCCGACACGTTCGCAAATTTGAAATATGTCGCCACCATATCGAATAATGAACGGAAGGTGGATTGGTTTTAGGTTAGGCTATAGCTTTCGTGGGAGCGCAGCGAGCGAGAGACGCGTAAAGGTGCGTCACAAACCAACGGTTTGGCACATACGGACATAGAAATATTCGCACCAGCCCGAGGAGCCGAAAGTCTTTATCCTATTGCCTTCTGACAAATGTTTACGGTTTACCAACAGTTTCACATAATTAGTACCGTTTCCACATAGTACAGTGCAATGTGATGTCCGAAATGGCAGACAAAATTAGGTAATAACACGACATATATGCAAGGCAATATAAGGTGTATGTATAGGTTGGAAATTGTGATCGTTGCTCGCTCGCTCCGCTAGCTCGAAAAAATCTAGTCCAACCTCACAACCGATCCGACACGTTCGCAAATTTGAAATATGTCGCCACCATATCGAATAATGAACGGAAGATGGATTGGTTTTAGGTTAGGCTATAGCTTTCGTGCGAGCGCAGCGAACGAGAGACGCGTAAAGGTGTGTCACAAACCAACGGTTTGGCACATGCGGACATTGAAATATTCGCACCAGCCCGAGGAGCCGGAAGTCTTTATCCTATTGCCTCCTGACAAATGTTTACGGTTTACCAATAGTTTCACATAATTAGTACCGTTTCCTCATAGTACAGAGCAATGTGATGCCCGAAATCGCTGACAAAATTAGGTACTAGCACGAAATATGAGCAAGGCAATATAAGGTATATGTATAGCTTGGAAATTGTGACCGTTGCACGCTCGCTCCGCTCGCTCGTAAAAATCTGGTCCAACCTCACAACCGATCCCACACGTTCGCAAATTCGAAACATGTCGCCACCATATACAATAATGAACGGAAGATGGATTGGTTTTAGGTTAGGCTATAGCTTTCGTGGGAGCGCAGCGAGCGAGAGACGCGTAAAGGTGTGTCACAAACCAACGGTTGGGCACATTGAAATATTCGCACCAGCCCGAGGAGCCGAAAGTCTTTATCCTATTGCCTTCTGACAAATGTTTACGGTTTACCAACAGTTTCACATAATTAGTACCGTTTCCTCATAGTACAGTGCAATGTGATGTCCGAAATGGCAGACAAAATTAGGTAATAACACGACATATATGCAAGGCAATATAAGGTGTATGTATAGGTTGGAAATTGTGATCGTTGCTCGCTCGCTCCGCTCGCTCGAAAAAATCTAGTCCAACCTCACAACCGATCCGACACGTTCGCAAATTTGAAATATGTCGCCACCATATCGAATAATGAACGGAAGATGGATTGGTTTTAGGTTAGGCTATAGCTTTCGTGGGAGCGCAGCGAGCGAGAGACGCGTAAAGGTGTGTCACAAACCAACGGTTTGGCACATTGAAATATTCGCACCAGCCCGAGGAGCCGAAAGTCTTTATCCTATTGCCTTCTGACAAATGTTTACGGTTTACCAACAGTTTCACATAATTAGTACCGTTTCCTCATAGTACAGTGCAATGTGATGTCCGAAATGGCAGACAAAATTAGGTAATAACACGACATATATGCAAGGCAATATAAGGTGTATGTATAGGTTGGAAATTGTGATCGTTGCTCGCTCGCTCCACTCGCTCGAAAAAATCTAGTCCAACCTCACAACCGATCCGACACGTTCGCAAATTTGAAATATGTCGCCACCATATCGAATAATGAACGCAAGATGGATTGGTTTTAGGTTAGGCTATAGCTTTCGTGCGAGCGCAGCGAACGAGAGACGCGTAAAGGTGTGTCACAAACCAACGGTTTGGCACATACGGACATTGAAATATTCGCACCAGCCCGAGGAGCCGGAAGTCTTTATCCTATTGCCTCCTGACAAATGTTTACGGTTTACCAATAGTTTCACATAATTAGTACCGTTTCCTCATAGTACAGTGCAGCGTGATGTCAGAAATGGCTGACAAAATTAGGTACAAGCTCGAAATATATGCAAGACAATATATGGTATATGTATAGTTTGGAAATTGTGACCGTTGCTCGCTCGCTCCGCTCGCTCGTAAAAATCTAGTCCAACCTCACAACTGATCCGACACGTTCGCAAATTTGAAATATGTCGCCATCATATCGAATAATGAACGCAAGATGGATTGGTTTTAGGTTAGGCTATAGCTTTCGAGCGAGCGCCGCGAGCGAGAGACGCGTAAAGGTGTGTCATAAACCAACGGTTTGGCACATACGGACAATGAAATATTCGCACCAGCCCGAGGAGCCGGAAGTATTTATCCTATTGCCTACCGACACATGTTTACAGTTTATGAATAGTTTCACATAAATAGTACTATTTCCTCATAGTACAGTGCAATGTGATGTCCGAAATGGCTGACAAAATTAGGTAATAACACGACATATATGCAAGGCAATATAAGGTGTATGTATAGGTTGGAAATTGTGATCGTTGCTCGCTCGCTCCGCCCGCTCGAAAAAATCTAGTCCAACCTCACAACCGATCCGACACGTTCCCAAATTTGAAATATGTCGCCACCATATCGAATAATGAACGGAAGATGGATTGGTTTTAGGTTAGGCTATAGCTTTCGTGCGAGCGCAGCGAACGGGAGACGCGTAAAGGTGTGTCACAAACCATCGGTTTGGCACATACGGACATTGATATATTCGCACCAGCCCGAGGAGCCGGAAGTCTTTATCCTATTCCCTTCTGACAAATGTTTACGGTTTACCAATAGTCTCACATAATTAGTACCGTTTCCTCATAGTACAGTGCAATGTGATGTCCGAAATGGCAGACAAAATTAGGTAATAACACGACATATATGCAAGGCAATATAAGGTGTATGTATAGGTTGGAAATTGTGATCGTTGCTCGCTCGCTCCGCTCGCTCGAAAAAATCTAGTCCAACCTCACAACCGATCCGACACGTTCGCAAATTTGAAATATGTCGCCACCATATCGAATAATGAACGGAAGATGGATTGGTTTTAGGTTAGGCTATAGCTTTCGTGCGAGCGCAGCGAACGAGAGACGCGTAAAGGTGTGTCACAAACCAACGGTTTGGCACATGCGGACATTGAAATATTCGCACCAGCCCGAGGAGCCGGAAGTCTTTATCCTATTGCCTACCGACACATGTTTACAGTTTATGAATAGTTTCACATAAACAGTACTATTTCCTCATAGTACAGTGCAATGTGATGTCCGAAATGGCTGACAAAATTAGGTAATAACACGAAATATATGGAAGGCAATATAAGGTATATGTATAGCTTGGAAATTGTGACCGTTGCTCGCTCGCTCCGCTCGCTCGTAAAAATCTAGTCCAACCTCAGAACCGATCCCACACGTTCGCAAATTTGAAACATGTCGCCACCATATCGAATAATGAACGGAAGATGGATTGGTTTTAGGTTAGGCTATATCTTTCGTGCGAGCGCAGCGAACGAGAGACGCGTAAAGGTGTGTAACAAACCAACGGTTTGGCACATACGGACATTGAAATATTCGCACCAGCCCGAGGAGCTGGAAGTCTTTATCCTATTGCCTCCTGACAAATGTTTACGGTTTAGCAATAGTTTCACATAATTAGTACCGTTTCCTCATAGTACAGTGCAATGTGATGTCCGAAATGGCAGACAAAATTAGGTAATAACACGACATATATGCAAGGCAATATAAGGTGTATGTATAGGTTGGAAATTGTGATCGTTGCTCGCTCGCTCCGCTCGCTCGAAAAAATCTAGTCCAACCTCACAACCGATCCGACACGTTCGCAAATTTGAAATATGTCGCCACCATATCGAATAATGAACGGAAGGTGGATTGGTTTTAGGTTAGGCTATAGCTTTCGTGCGAGCGCAGCGAACGAGAGACGCGTAAAGGTGTGTCACAAACCAACGGTTTGGCACATGCGGACATTGAAATATTCGCACCAGCCCGAGGAGCCGGAAGTCTTTATCCTATTGCCTCCTGACAAATGTTTACGGTTTACCAATAGTTTCACATAATTAGTACCGTTTCCTCATAGTACAGAGCAATGTGATGTCCGAAATCGCTGACAAAATTAGGTACTAGCACGAAATATAAGCAAGGCAATATAAGGTATATGTATAGCTTGGAAATTGTGACCGTTGCACGCTCGCTCCGCTCGCTCGTAAAAATCTGGTCCAACCTCACAACCGATCCCACACGTTCGCAAATTCGAAACATGTCGCCACCATATACAATTATGAACGGAAGATGGATTGGTTTTAGGTTAGGCTATAGCTTTCGTGGGAGCGCAGCGAGCGAGAGACGCGTAAAGGTGTGTCACAAACCAACGGTTTGGCACATTGAAATATTCGCACCAGCCCGAGGAGCCGAAAGTCTTTATCCTATTGCCTTCTGACAAATGTTTACGGTTTACCAACAGTTTCACATAATTAGTACCGTTTCCTCATAGTACAGTGCAATGTGATGTCCGAAATGGCAGACAAAATTAGGTAATAACACGACATATATGCAAGGCAATATAAGGTGTATGTATAGGTTGGAAATTGTGATCGTTGCTCGCTCGCTCCGCTCGCTCGAAAAAATCTAGTCCAACCTCACAACCGACCCGACACGTTCGCAAATTTGAAATATGTCGCCACCATATCGAATAATGAACGCAAGATGGATTGGTTTTAGGTTAGGCTATAGCTTTCGTGCGAGCGCAGCGAACGAGAGACGCGTAAAGGTGTGTCACAAACCAACGGTTTGGCACATACGGACATTGAAATTTTCGCACCATCCCGAGGAGCCGGAAGTCTTTATCCTATTGCCTCCTGACAAATGTTTACGGTTTACCAATAGTTTCACATAATTAGTACCGTTTCCTCATAGTACAGTGCAGCGTGATGTCAGAAATGGCTGACAAAATTAGGTACAAGCTCGAAATATATGCAAGACAATATATGGTATATGTATAGCTTGGAAATTGTGACCGTTGCTCGCTCGCTCCGCTCGCTCGTAAAAATCTAGTCCAACCTCACAACCGATCCGACACGTTCGCAAATTTGAAATATGTCGCCATCATATCGAATAATGAACGCAAGATGGATTGGTTTTAGGTTAGGCTATAGCTTTCGAGCGAGCGCCGCGAGCGAGAGACGCGTAAAGGTGTGTCATAAACCAACGGTTTGGCACATACGGACAATGAAATATTCGCACCAGCCCGAGGAGCCGGAAGTATTTATCCTATTGCCTACCGACACATGTTTACAGTTTATGAATAGTTTCACATAAATAGTACTATTTCCTCATAGTACAGTGCAATGTGATGTCCGAAATGGCTGACAAAATTAGGTAATAACACGACATATATGCAAGGCAATATAAGGTGTATGTATAGGTTGGAAATTGTGATCGTTGCTCGCTCGCTCCGCTCGCTCGAAAAAATCTAGTCCAACCTCACAACCGATCCGACACGTTCCCAAATTTGAAATATGTCGCCACCATATCGAATAATGAACGGAAGATGGATTGGTTTTAGGTTAGGCTATAGCTTTCGTGCGAGCGCAGCGAGCGAGAGACGCGTAAATGTGTGTCACAAACAAACGGTTTGGCACATACGGATATTGAAATATTCGCACCAGCCCGAGGGGCCGGAAGTCTTTATCCTATTGCCTTCTGACAAATGTTTACGGTTTACCAATAGTTTCACATAATTAGTACCGTTTCCTCATAGTACAGAGCAATGTGATGTCCGAAATCGCTGACAAAATTAGGTACTAGCACGAAATATAAGCAAGGCAATATAAGGTATATGTATAGCTTGGAAATTGTGACCGTTGCACGCTCGCTACGCTCGCTCGTAAAAATCTGGTCCAACCTCACAACCGATCCCACACGTTCGCAAATTGGAAACATGTCGCCACCATATCGAATAATGAACGGAAGATGGATTGGTTTTAGGTTAGGCTATAGCTTTCGTGCGAGCGCAGCGAGCGAGAGACGCGTAAAGGTGTGTCACAAACCAACGGCTTGGCACATGCGGACATTGAAATATTCGCACCAGCCCGAGGAGCCGAAAGTCTTTATCCTATTGCCTTCTGACAAATGTTTACGGTTTACCAACAGTTTCACATAATTAGTACCGTTTCCTCATAGTACAGTGCAATGTGATGTCCGAAATGGCAGACAAAATTAGGTAATAACACGACATATATGCAAGGCAATATAAGGTGTATGTATAGGTTGGAAATTGTGATCGTTGCTCGCTCGCTCCGCTCGCTCGAAAAAATCTAGTCCAACCTCACAACCGATCCGACACGTTCGCAAATTTGAAATATGTCGCCACCATATCGAATAATGAATGGAAGATGGATTGGTTTTAGGTTAGGCTATAGCTTTCGTGCGAGCGCAGCGAACGAGAGACGCGTAAAGGTGTGTCACAAACCAACGGTTTGGCACATACGGACATTGAAATAATCGCACCAGCCCGAGGAGCCGGAAGTCTTTATCCTATTGCCTTCTGACATATGTTTACGGTTTACCAATAGTTCCACATAATTAGTACCGTTTCCTCATAGTACAGTGCAACGTGATGTCCGAAATGGCTGACAAAATTAGGTACAAGCACGAAATATATGCAAGACAATATATGGTATATGTATAGCTTGGAAATTGTGACCGTTGCTCGCTCGCTCCGCTCGCTCGTAAAAATCTAGTCCAACCCCACAACCGATCCGACACGTTCGCAAATTTGAAATATGTCGCCACCATATCGAATAATGAACGGAAGATGGATTGGTTTTAGGTTAGGCTATAGCTTTCGTGCGAGCGCAGCGAGCGAGAGACGCGTAAATGTGTGTCACAAACCAACGGATTGGCACATACGGATATTGAAATATTCGCACCAGCCCGAGGGGCCGGAAGTCTTTATCCTATTGCCTTCTGACAAATGTTTACGGTTTACCAATAGTTTCACATAATTAGTACCGTTTCCTCATAGTACAGAGCAATGTGATGTCCGAAATCGCTGACAAAATTAGGTACTAGCACGAAATATAAGCAAGGCAATACAAGGTATATGTATAGCTTGGAAATTGTGACCGTTGCACGCTCGCTCCGCTCGCTCGTAAAAATCTGGTCCAACCTCACAACCGATCCCACACGTTCGCAAATTCGAAACATGTCGCCACCATATCCAATAATGAACGGAAGATGGATTGGTTTTAGGTTAGGCTATAGCTTTCGTGCGAGCGCAGCGAGCGAGAGACGCGTAAAGGTGTGTCACAAACCAACGGTTTGGCACATACGGACATTGAAATATTCGCACCAGCCCGAGGAGCCGAAAGTCTTTATCCTATTGCCTTCTGACAAATGTTTACGGTTTACCAACAGTTTCACATAATTAGTACCGTTTCCTCATAGTACAGTGCAACGTGATGTCCGAAATGGCTGACAAAATTAGGTACAAGCACGAAATATATGCAAGACAATATATGGTATATGTATAGCTTGGAAATCGTGACCGTTGCTCGCACGCTCCGCTCGCTCGAAAAAATCTAGTCCAACCTCACAACCGATCCGACACGTTCGCAAATTTGAAATATGTCGCCACCATATCGAATAATGAACGGAAGGTGGATTGGTTTTAGGTTAGGCTATAGCTTTCGTGGGAGCGCAGCGAGCGAGAGACGCGTAAAGGTGCGTCACAAACCAACGGTTTGGCACATACGGATATTGAAATATTCGCACCAGCCCGAGGAGCCGAAAGTCTTTATCCTATTGCCTTCTGACAAATGTTTACGGTTTACCAACAGTTTCACATAATTAGTACCGTTTCCTCATAGTACAGTGCAATGTGATGTCCGAAATGGCAGACAAAATTAGGTAATAACACGACATATATGCAAGGCAATATAAGGTGTATGTATAGGTTGGAAATTGTGATCGTTGCTCGCTCGCTCCGCTCGCTCGAAAAAATCTAGTCCAACCTCACAACCGATCCGACACGTTCGCAAATTTGAAATATGTCGCCACCATATCGAATAATGAACGGAAGATGGATTGGTTTTAGGTTAGGCTATAGCTTTCGTGCGAGCGCAGCGAACGAGAGACGCGTAAAGGTGTGTCACAAACCAACGGTTTGGCACATGCGGACATTGAAATATTCGCACCAGCCCGAGGAGCCGGAAGTCTTTATCCTATTGCCTCCTGACAAATGTTTACGGTTTACCAATAGTTTCACATAATTAGTACCGTTTCCTCATAGTACAGAGCAATGTGATGTCCGAAATCGCTGACAAAATTAGGTACTAGCACGAAATATAAGCAAGGCAATATAAGGTATATGTATAGCTTGGAAATTGTAACCGTTGCACGCTCGCTCCGCTCGCTCGTAAAAATCTGGTCCAACCTCACAACCGATCCCAAACGTTCGCAAATTCGAAACATGTCGCCACCATATACAATAATGAACGGAAGATGGATTGGTTTTAGGTTAGGCTATAGCTTTCGTGGGAGCGCAGTGAGCGAGAGACGCGTAAAGGTGTGTCACAAACCAACGGTTTGGCACATTGAAATATTCGCACCAGCCCGAGGAGCCGAAAGTCTTTATCCTAATGCCTTCTGACAAATGTTTACGGTTTACCAATAGTTTCACATAATTAGTACCGTATCCTCATAGTACAGAGCAATGTGATGTCCGAAATCGCTGACAAAATTAGGTACTAGCACGAAATATAAGCAAGGCAATATAAGGTATATGTATAGCTTGGAAATTGTGACCGTTGCACGCTCGCTCCGCTCGCTCGTAAAAATCTGGTCCAACCTCACAACCGATCCCACACGTTCGCAAATTCGAAACATGTCGCCACCATATCGAATAATGAACGGAAGATGGATTGGTTTTAGGTTAGGCTATAGCTTTCGTGCGAGCGCAGCGAGCGAGAGACGCGTAAAGGTGTGTCACAAACCAACGGCTTGGCACATGCGGACATTGAAATATTCGCACCAGCCCGAGGAGCCGAAAGTCTTTATCCTATTGCCTTCTGACAAATGTTTACGGTTTACCAACAGTTTCACATAATTAGTACCGTTTCCTCATAGTACAGTGCAATGTGATGTCCGAAATGGCAGACAAAATTAGGTAATAACACGACATATATGCAAGGCAATATAAGGTGTATGTATAGGTTGGAAATTGTGATCGTTGCTCGCTCGCTCCGCTCGCTCGAAAAAATCTAGTCCAACCTCACAACCGATCCGACACGTTCGCAAATTTGAAATATGTCGCCACCATATCGAATAATGAACGGAAGATGGATTGGTTTTAGGTTAGGCTATAGCTTTCGTGCGAGCGCAGCGAACGAGAGACGCGTAAAGGTGTGTCACAAACCAACGGTTTGGCACATACGGACATTGAAATAATCGCACCAGCCCGAGGAGCCGGAAGTCTTTATCCTATTGCCTTCTGACAAATGTTTACGGTTTACCAATAGTTTCACATAATTAGTACCGTTTCCTCATAGTACAGTGCAACGTGATGTCCGAAATGGCTGACAAAATTAGGTACAAGCACGAAATATATGCAAGACAATATATGGTATATGTATAGCTTGGAAATTGTGACCGTTGCTCGCTCGCTCCGCTCGCTCGTAAAAATCTATTCCAACCCCACAACCGATCCGACACGTTCGCAAATTTGAAATATGTCGCCATCATATCGAATAATGAACGCAAGATGGATTGGTTTTAGGTTTGGCTATAGTTTTCGAGCGAGCGCAGCGAGCCAGAGACGCGTATCGGTGTGTCATAAACCAACGGTTTGGCACATACGGACATTGAAATATTCGCACCAGCCCGAGGAGCCGGAAGTATTTATCCTATTGCCTACCGACACATGTTTACAGTTTATGAATAGTTTCACATAAATAGTACTATTTCCACATAGTACAATGCAATGTGATGTCCGAAATGGCTGACAAAATTAGGTAATAACACGACATATATGCAAGGCAATATAAGGTGTATGTATAGGTTGGAAATTGTGATCGTTGCTCGCTCGCTCCGCTCGCTCGAAAAAATCTAGTCCAACCTCACAACCGATCCGACACGTTCGCAAATTTGAAATATGTCGCCACCATATCGAATAATGAACGGAAGATGGATTGGTTTTAGGTTAGGCTATAGCTTTCGTGCGAGCGCAGCGAGCGAGAGACGCGTAAATGTGTGTCACAAACCAACGGATTGGCACATACGGATATTGAAATATTCGCACCAGCCCGAGGGGCCGGAAGTCTTTATCCTATTGCCTTCTGACAAATGTTTACGGTTTACCAATAGTTTCACATAATTAGTACCGTTTCCTCATAGTACAGAGCAATGTGATGTCCGAAATCGCTGACAAAATTAGGTACTAGCACGAAATATAAGCAAGGCAATACAAGGTATATGTATAGCTTGGAAATTGTGACCGTTGCACGCTCGCTCCGCTCGCTCGTAAAAATCTGGTCCAACCTCACAACCGATCCCAAACGTTCGCAAATTCGAAACATGTCGCCACCATATACAATAATGAACGGAAGATGGATTGGTTTTAGGTTAGGCTATAGCTTTCGTGGGAGCGCAACGAGCGAGAGACGCGTAAAGGTGTGTCACAAACCAACGGTTTGGCACATTGAAATATTCGCACCAGCCCGAGGAGCCGAAAGTCTTTATCCTATTGCCTTCTGACAAATGTTTACGGTTTACCAATAGTTTCACATAATTAGTACCGTATCCTCATAGTACAGAGCAATGTGATGTCCGAAATCGCTGACAAAATTAGGTACTAGCACGAAATATAAGCAAGGCAATATAAGGTATATGTATAGCTTGGAAATTGTGACCGTTGCACGCTCGCTCCGCTCGCTCGTAAAAATCTGGTCCAACCTCACGACCGATCCCACACGTTCGTAAATACGAAACATGTCGCCACCATATCGAATAATGAACGGAAGATGGATTGGTTTTAGGTTAGGCTATAGCTTTCGTGCGAGCGCAGCGAGCGAGAGACGCGTAAAGGTGTGTCACAAACCAACGGCTTGGCACATGCGGACATTGAAATATTCGCACCAGCCCGAGGAGCCGAAAGTCTTTATCCTATTGCCTTCTGACAAATGTTTACGGTTTACCAACAGTTTCACATAATTAGTACCGTTTCCTCATAGTACAGTGCAATGTGATGTCCGAAATGGCAGACAAAATTAGGTAATAACACGACATATATGCAAGGCAATATAAGGTGTATGTATAGCTTGGAAATTGTGACCGTTGCACGCTCGCTCCGCTCGCTCGTAAAAATCTGGTCCAACCTCACAACCGATCCCACACGTTCGCAAATTCGAAACATGTCGCCACCATATCCAATAATGAACGGAAGATGGATTGGTTTTAGGTTAGGCTATAGCTTTCGTGCGAGCGCAGCGAGCGAGAGACGCGTAAAGGTGTGTCACAAACCAACGGTTTGGCACATACGGAAATTGAAATATTCGCACCAGCCCGAGGAGCCGAAAGTCTTTATCCTATTGCCTTCTGACAAATGTTTACGGTTTACCAACAGTTTCACATAATTAGTACCGTTTCCTCATAGTACAGTGCAACGTGATGTCCGAAATGGCTGACAAAATTAGGTACAAGCACGAAATATATGCAAGACAATATATGGTATATGTATAGCTTGGAAATCGTGACCGTTGCTCGCTCGCTCCGCTCGCTCGAAAAAATCTAGTCCAACCTCACAACCGATCCGACACGTTCGCAAATTTGAAATATGTCGCCACCATATCGAATAATGAACGGAAGGTGGATTGGTTTTAGGTTAGGCTATAGCTTTCGTGGGAGCGCAGCGAGCGAGAGACGCGTAAAGGTGCGTCACAAACCAACGGTTTGGCACATACGGACATAGAAATATTCGCACCAGCCCGAGGAGCCGAAAGTCTTTATCCTATTGCCTTCTGACAAATGTTTACGGTTTACCAACAGTTTCACATAATTAGTACCGTTTCCACATAGTACAGTGCAATGTGATGTCCGAAATGGCAGACAAAATTAGGTAATAACACGACATATATGCAAGGCAATATAAGGTGTATGTATAGGTTGGAAATTGTGATCGTTGCTCGCTCGCTCCGCTAGCTCGAAAAAATCTAGTCCAACCTCACAACCGATCCGACACGTTCGCAAATTTGAAATATGTCGCCACCATATCGAATAATGAACGGAAGATGGATTGGTTTTAGGTTAGGCTATAGCTTTCGTGCGAGCGCAGCGAACGAGAGACGCGTAAAGGTGTGTCACAAACCAACGGTTTGGCACATGCGGACATTGAAATATTCGCACCAGCCCGAGGAGCCGGAAGTCTTTATCCTATTGCCTCCTGACAAATGTTTACGGTTTACCAATAGTTTCACATAATTAGTACCGTTTCCTCATAGTACAGAGCAATGTGATGCCCGAAATCGCTGACAAAATTAGGTACTAGCACGAAATATGAGCAAGGCAATATAAGGTATATGTATAGCTTGGAAATTGTGACCGTTGCACGCTCGCTCCGCTCGCTCGTAAAAATCTGGTCCAACCTCACAACCGATCCCACACGTTCGCAAATTCGAAACATGTCGCCACCATATACAATAATGAACGGAAGATGGATTGGTTTTAGGTTAGGCTATAGCTTTCGTGGGAGCGCAGCGAGCGAGAGACGCGTAAAGGTGTGTCACAAACCAACGGTTGGGCACATTGAAATATTCGCACCAGCCCGAGGAGCCGAAAGTCTTTATCCTATTGCCTTCTGACAAATGTTTACGGTTTACCAACAGTTTCACATAATTAGTACCGTTTCCTCATAGTACAGTGCAATGTGATGTCCGAAATGGCAGACAAAATTAGGTAATAACACGACATATATGCAAGGCAATATAAGGTGTATGTATAGGTTGGAAATTGTGATCGTTGCTCGCTCGCTCCGCTCGCTCGAAAAAATCTAGTCCAACCTCACAACCGATCCGACACGTTCGCAAATTTGAAATATGTCGCCACCATATCGAATAATGAACGGAAGATGGATTGGTTTTAGGTTAGGCTATAGCTTTCGTGGGAGCGCAGCGAGCGAGAGACGCGTAAAGGTGTGTCACAAACCAACGGTTTGGCACATTGAAATATTCGCACCAGCCCGAGGAGCCGAAAGTCTTTATCCTATTGCCTTCTGACAAATGTTTACGGTTTACCAACAGTTTCACATAATTAGTACCGTTTCCTCATAGTACAGTGCAATGTGATGTCCGAAATGGCAGACAAAATTAGGTAATAACACGACATATATGCAAGGCAATATAAGGTGTATGTATAGGTTGGAAATTGTGATCGTTGCTCGCTCGCTCCACTCGCTCGAAAAAATCTAGTCCAACCTCACAACCGATCCGACACGTTCGCAAATTTGAAATATGTCGCCACCATATCGAATAATGAACGCAAGATGGATTGGTTTTAGGTTAGGCTATAGCTTTCGTGCGAGCGCAGCGAACGAGAGACGCGTAAAGGTGTGTCACAAACCAACGGTTTGGCACATACGGACATTGAAATATTCGCACCAGCCCGAGGAGCCGGAAGTCTTTATCCTATTGCCTCCTGACAAATGTTTACGGTTTACCAATAGTTTCACATAATTAGTACCGTTTCCTCATAGTACAGTGCAGCGTGATGTCAGAAATGGCTGACAAAATTAGGTACAAGCTCGAAATATATGCAAGACAATATATGGTATATGTATAGTTTGGAAATTGTGACCGTTGCTCGCTCGCTCCGCTCGCTCGTAAAAATCTAGTCCAACCTCACAACTGATCCGACACGTTCGCAAATTTGAAATATGTCGCCATCATATCGAATAATGAACGCAAGATGGATTGGTTTTAGGTTAGGCTATAGCTTTCGAGCGAGCGCCGCGAGCGAGAGACGCGTAAAGGTGTGTCATAAACCAACGGTTTGGCACATACGGACAATGAAATATTCGCACCAGCCCGAGGAGCCGGAAGTATTTATCCTATTGCCTACCGACACATGTTTACAGTTTATGAATAGTTTCACATAAATAGTACTATTTCCTCATAGTACAGTGCAATGTGATGTCCGAAATGGCTGACAAAATTAGGTAATAACACGACATATATGCAAGGCAATATAAGGTGTATGTATAGGTTGGAAATTGTGATCGTTGCTCGCTCGCTCCGCCCGCTCGAAAAAATCTAGTCCAACCTCACAACCGATCCGACACGTTCCCAAATTTGAAATATGTCGCCACCATATCGAATAATGAACGGAAGATGGATTGGTTTTAGGTTAGGCTATAGCTTTCGTGCGAGCGCAGCGAGCGAGAGACGCGTAAATGTGTGTCACAAACAAACGGTTTGGCACATACGGATATTGAAATATTCGCACCAGCCCGAGGGGCCGGAAGTCTTTATCCTATTGCCTTCTGACAAATGTTTACGGTTTACCAATAGTTTCACATAATTAGTACCGTTTCCTCATAGTACAGAGCAATGTGATGTCCGAAATCGCTGACAAAATTAGGTACTAGCACGAAATATAAGCAAGGCAATATAAGGTATATGTATAGCTTGGAAATTGTGACCGTTGCATGCTCGCTACGCTCGCTCGTAAAAATCTGGTCCAACCTCACAACCGATCCCACACGTTCGCAAATTCGAAACATGTCGCCACAATATCGAATAATGAACGGAAGATGGATTGGTTTTAGGTTAGGCTATAGCTTTCGTGCGAGCGCAGCGAGCGAGAGACGCGTAAAGGTGTGTCACAAACCAACGGCTTGGCACATGCGGACATTGAAATATTCGCACCAGCCCGAGGAGCCGAAAGTCTTTATCCTATTGCCTTCTGACAAATGTTTACGGTTTACCAACAGTTTCACATAATTAGTACCGTTTCCTCATAGTACAGTGCAATGTGATGTCCGAAATGGCAGACAAAATTAGGTAATAACACGAAATATATGGAAGGCAATATAAGGTATATGTATAGCTTGGAAATTGTGACCGTTGCTCGCTCGCTCCGCTCGCTCGTAAAAATCTAGTCCAACCTCACAACCGATCCCACACGTTCGCAAATTTGAAATATGTCGCCACCATATCGAATAATGAACGGAAGATGGATTGGTTTTAGGTTAGGCTATAGTTTTCGAACGAGCGCAGCGAGCGAGAGACGCTTAAAGGTGTGTCATAAACCAACGGTTTGGCACATACGGACATTGAAATATTCGCACCAGCCCGAGGAGCCGGAAGTCTTTATCCTATTGCCTACTGACAAATGCTTCCAGTTTATGAATAGTTTCACATAAATAGTACTATTTCCACATATAACAGTGCAATGTGATGTCCAAAATGGCTGACAAAAGTAGGTAATAATAAGAAATATAAGCAAGGCAATATAAGGTATATGTATAGCTTGCAAATTGTGACCGTTGCTCGCTCGCTCCGCTCGCTCGTAAAAATCTCGTCCAACCTCACAACCGATCCGACACGTTCCCAAATTTGAAATATGTCGCCACCATATCGAATAATGAACGGAAGATGGATTGGTTTTATGTTAGGCTATAGCTTTCGTGCGAGCGCAGCGAGCGAGAGACGCGTAAATGTGTGTCACAAACCAACGGTTTGGCACATACGGATATTGAAATATTCGCACCAGCCCGAGGGGCCGGAAGTCTTTATCCTATTGCCTTCTGACAAATGTTTACGGTTTACCAATAGTTTCACATAATTAGTACCGTATCCTCATAGTACAGAGCAATGTGATGTCCGAAATCGCTGACAAAATTAGGTACTAGCACGAAATATAAGCAAGGCAATATAAGGTATATGTATAGCTTGGAAATTGTGACCGTTGCACGCTCGCTCCGCTCGCTCGTAAAAATCTGGTCCAACCTCACAACCGATCCCACACGTTCGCAAATTCGAAACATGTCGCCACCATATCGAATAATGAACGCAAGATGGATTGGTTTTAGGTTTGGCTATAGTTTTCGAGCGAGCGCAGCGAGCCAGAGACGCGTATCGGTGTGTCATAAACCAACGGTTTGGCACATACGGACATTGAAATATTCGCACCAGCCCGAGGAGCCGGAAGTATTTATCCTATTGCCTACCGACACATGTTTACAGTTTATGAATAGTTTCACATAAATAGTACTATTTCCACATAGTACAATGCAATGTGATGTCCGAAATGGCTGACAAAATTAGGTAATAACACGACATATATGCAAGGCAATATAAGGTGTATGTATAGGTTGGAAATTGTGATCGTTGCTCGCTCGCTCCGCTCGCTCGAAAAAATCTAGTCCAACCTCACAACCGATCCGACACGTTCGCAAATTTGAAATATGTCGCCACCATATCGAATAATGAACGGAAGATGGATTGGTTTTAGGTTAGGCTATAGCTTTCGTGCGAGCGCAGCGAGCGAGAGACGCGTAAATGTGTGTCACAAACCAACGGAAAGGCACATACGGATATTGAAATATTCGCACCAGCCCGAGGGGCCGGAAGTCTTTATCCTATTGCCTTCTGACAAATGTTTACGGTTTACCAATAGTTTCACATAATTAGTACCGTTTCCTCATAGTACAGAGCAATGTGATGTCCGAAATCGCTGACAAAATTAGGTACTAGCACGAAATATAAGCAAGGCAATACAAGGTATATGTATAGCTTGGAAATTGTGACCGTTGCACGCTCGCTCCGCTCGCTCGTAAAAATCTGGTCCAACCTCACAACCGATCCCACACGTTCGCAAATTCGAAACATGTCGCCACCATATCCAATAATGAACGGAAGATGGATTGGTTTTAGGTTAGGCTATAGCTTTCGTGCGAGCGCAGCGAGCGAGAGACGCGTAAAGGTGTGTCACAAACCAACGGTTTGGCACATACGGACATTGAAATATTCGCACCAGCCCGAGGAGCCGAAAGTCTTTATCCTATTGCCTTCTGACAAATGTTTACGGTTTACCAACAGTTTCACATAATTAGTACCGTTTCCTCATAGTACAGTGCAACGTGATGTCCGAAATGGCTGACAAAATTAGGTACAAGCACGAAATATATGCAAGACAATATATGGTATATGTATAGCTTGGAAATCGTGACCGTTGCTCGCTCGCCCCGCTCGCTCGTAAAAATCTAGCCCAACCTCACAACCGATCCGAAACGTTCGCAAATTTGAAATATGTCGCCAGCATATCGAATAATGAACGCAAGATGGATTGGTTTTAGGTTAGGCTATAGTTTTCGAGCGAGCGCCGCGAGCGAGAGACGCGTAAAGGTGTGTCATAAGCCAACGGTTTGGCACATACGGACATTGTAATATTCGCACCAGCCCGAGGAGCCGGAAGTATTTATCCTATTGCCTACCGACACATGTTTACAGTTTATGAATAGTTTCACATAAATAGTACTATTTCCTCATAGTACAGTGCAATGTGATGTCCGAAATGGCTGACAAAATTAGGTAATAACACGAAATATATGGAAGGCAATATAAGGTATATGTATAGCTTGGAAATTGTGACCGTTGCTCGCTCGCTCCGCTCGGTCGTAAAACTCTAGTCCAACCTCACAACCGATCCCACACGTTCGCAAATTTGAAATATGTCGCCACCATATCGAATAATGAACGGAAGATGGATTGGCTTTAGGTTAGGCTATAGTTCTCGAACGAGCGCAGCGAGCGAGAGACGCGTAAAGGTGTGTCATAAACCAACGGTTTGGCACATACGGACATTGAAATATTCGCACCAGCCCGAGGAGCCAGAAGTATTTATCCTATTGCCTACCGACACATGTTTACAGTTTATGAATAGTTTCACATAAATAGTACTATTTCCACATAGTACAGTGCAATGTGATGTCCGAAATGGCTGACACAATTCGGTACTAGCACGAAATATATGCAAGGCAATATATGGTATATGTATAGCTTGGAAATTGTGACCATTGCTCGCTCGCTCCGCTTGCTCGCAAAAATCTAGTCCAACCTCACAAGCGATCCGACACGTTCGCAAATTTGAAATATGTCGCCACCATATCCAATAATGAACGGAAGATGGATTGGTTTTAGGTTAGGCTATAGCTTTCGTGCGAGCGCAGCGAGCGAGAGACGCGTAAATGTGTGTCACAAACCAACGGTTTGGCAAATACGGATATTGAAATATTCGCACCAGCCCGAGCGGCCGGAAGTCTTTATCCTATTGCCTTCTGACAAATGTTTACGGTTTACCAATAGTTTCACATAATTAGTACCGTTTCCTCATAGTACAGTGCATCGTGATGTCCGAAATGGCTGACAAAATTCGGTACAAGCTCGAAATATATGCAAGACAATATATGGTATATGTATAGCTTGGAAATCGTGACCGTTGCTCGCTCGCTCCGCTCGCTCGTAAAAATCTAGTCCAACCTCACAACCGATCCCACACGTTCGCAAATTTGAAATATGTCGCCACCATATCGAATAATGAACGGAAGATGGATTGGTTTTAGGTTAGGCTATAGTTTTCGAACGAGCGCAGCGAGCGAGAGACGCTTAAAGGTGTGTCATAAACCAACGGTTTGGCACATACGGACATTGAAATATTCGCACCAGCCCGAGGAGCCGGAAGTCTTTATCCTATTGCCTACTGACAAATGCTTCCAGTTTATGAATAGTTTCACATAAATAGTACTATTTCCACATATAACAGTGCAATGTGATGTCCAAAATGGCTGACAAAAGTAGGTAATAATAAGAAATATAAGCAAGGCAATATAAGGTATATGTATAGCTTGCAAATTGTGACCGTTGCTCGCTCGCTCCGCTCGCTCGTAAAAATCTCGTCCAACCTCACAACCGATCCCACACGTTCGCAAATTCGAAACATGTCGCCACCATATCGAATAATGAACGGAAGATGGATTGGTTTTAGGTTAGGCTATAGCTTTCGTGCGAGCGCAGCGAGCGAGAGACGCGTAAATGTGTGTCACAAACCAACGGTTTGGCACATACGGATATTGAAATATTCGCACCAGCCCGAGGGGCCGGAAGTCTTTATCCTATTGCCTTCTGACAAATGTTTACGGTTTACCAATAGTTTCACATAATTAGTACCGTTTCCTCATAGTACAGAGCAATGTGATGTCCGAAATCGCTGACAAAATTTGGTACTAGCACGAAATATAAGCAAGGCAATATAAGGTATATGTATAGCTTGGAAATTGTGACCGTTGCACGCTCGCTCCGCTCGCTCGTAAAAATCTGGTCCAACCTCACAACCGATCCCACACGTTCGCAAATTCGAAACATGTCGCCACCATATCGAATAATGAACGGAAGATGGATTGGTTTTAGGTTAGGCTATAGCTTTCGTGCGAGCGCAGCGAGCGAGAGACGCGTAAAGGTGTGTCACAAACCAACGGCTTGGCACATGCGGACATTGAAATATTCGCACCAGCCCGAGGAGCCGAAAGTCTTTATCCTATTGCCTTCTGACAAATGTTTACGGTTTACCAACAGTTTCACATAATTAGTACCGTTTCCTCATAGTACAGTGCAATGTGATGTCCGAAATGGCAGACAAAATTAGGTAATAACACGACATATATGCAAGGCAATATAAGGTGTATGTATAGGTTGGAAATTGTGATCGTTGCTCGCTCGCTCCGCTCGCTCGAAAAAATCTAGTCCAACCTCACAACCGATCCGACACGTTCGCAAATTTGAAATATGTCGCCACCATATCGAATAATGAACGGAAGATGGATTGGTTTTAGGTTAGGATATAGCTTTCGTGCGAGCACAGCGAACGAGAGACGCGTAAAGGTGTGTCACAAACCAACGGTTTGGCACATACGGACATTGAAATAATCGCACCAGCCCGAGGAGCCGGAAGTCTTTATCCTATTGCCTTCTGACAAATGTTTACGGTTTACCAATAGTTTCACATAATTAGTACCGTTTCCTCATAGTACAGTGCAACGTGATGTCCGAAATGGCTGACAAAATTAGGTACAAGCACGAAATATATGCAAGACAATATATGGTATATGTATAGCTTGGAAATTGTGACCGTTGCTCGCTCGCTCCGCTCGCTCGTAAAAATCTAGTCCAACCCCACAACCGATCCGACACGTTCGCAAATTTGAAATATGTCGCCATCATATCGAATAATGAACGCAAGATGGATTGGTTTTAGGTTTGGCTATAGTTTTCGAGCGAGCGCAGCGAGCCAGAGACGCGTATCGGTGTGTCACAAACCAACGGTTTGGCACATACGGACATTGAAATATTCGCACCAGCCCGAGGAGCCGAAAGTCTTTATCCTATTGCCTTCTGACAAATGTTTACGGTTTACCAACAGTTTCACATAATTAGTACCGTTTCCTCATAGTACAGTGCAACGTGATGTCCGAAATGGCTGACAAAATTAGGTACAAGCACGAAATATATGCAAGACAATATATGGTATATGTATAGCTTGGAAATCGTGACCGTTGCTCGCTCGCTCCGCTCGCTCGTAAAAATCTAGTCCAACCTCACAACCGATCCGACACGTTCGCAAATTTGAAATATGTCGCCATCATATCGAATAATGAACGCAAGATGGATTGGTTTTAGGTTAGGCTATAGTTTTCGAGCGAGCGCCGCGAGCGAGAGACGCGTAAAGGTGTGTCATAAACCAACGGTTTGGCACATACGGACATTGAAATATTCGCACCAGCCCGAGGAGCCAGAAGTATTTATCCTATTGCCTACCGACACATGTTTACAGTTTATGAATAGTTTCACATAAATAGTACTATTTCCACATAGTACAGTGCAATGTGATGTCCGAAATGGCTGACACAATTAGGTACTAGCACGAAATATATGCAAGGCAATATATGGTATATGTATAGCTTGGAAATTGTGACCATTGCTCGCTCGCTCCGCTTGCTCGCAAAAATCTAGTCCAACCTCACAAGCGATCCGACACGTTCGCAAATTTGAAATATGTCGCCACCATATCCAATAATGAACGGAAGATGGATTGGTTTTAGGTTAGGCTATAGCTTTCGTGCGAGCGCAGCGAGCGAGAGACGCGTAAATGTGTGTCACAAACCAACGGTTTGGCACATACGGATATTGAAATATTCGCACCAGCCCGAGGGGCCGGAAGTCTTTATCCTATTGCCTTCTGACAAATGTTTACGGTTTACCAATAGTTTCACATAATTAGTACCGTTTCCTCATAGTACAGTGCATCGTGATGTCCGAAATGGCTGACAAAATTAGGTACAAGCTCGAAATATATGCAAGACAATATATGGTATATGTATAGCTTGGAAATCGTGACCGTTGCTCGCTCGCTCCGCTCGCTCGTAAAAATCTAGTCCAACCTCACAACCGATCCGACACGTTCGCAAATTTGAAATATGTCGCCATCATATCGAATAATGAACACAAGATGGATTGGTTTTAGGTTTGGCTATAGTTTTCGAGCGAGCGCCGCGAGCGAGAGACGCGTAAATGTGTGTCACAAACCAACGGTTTGGCACATACGGATATTGAAATATTCGCACCAGCCCGAGGAGCCGAAAGTCTTTATCCTATTGCCTTCTGACAAATGTTTACGGTTTACCAACAGTTTCACATAATTAGTACCGTTTCCTCATAGTACAGTGCAATGTGATGTCCGAAATGGCAGACAAAATTAGGTAATAACACGACATATATGCATGGCAATATAAGGTGTATGTATAGGTTGGAAATTGTGATCGTTGCTCGCTTGCTCCGCTCGCTCGAAAAAATCTAGTCCAACCTCACAACCGATCCGACACGTTCGCAAATTTGAAATATGTCGCCACCATATCGAATAATGAACGGAAGATGGATTGGTTTTAGGTTAGGCTATAGCTTTCGTGCGAGCGCAGCGAACGAGAGACGCGTAAAGGTGTGTCACATACCAACGGTTTGGCACATACGGACATTGAAATATTCGCACCAGCCCGAGGAGCCGGAAGTCTTTATCCTATTGCCTCCTGACAAATGTTTACGGTTTACCAATAGTTTCACATAATTAGTACCGTTTCCTCATAGTACAGTGCAGCGTGATGTCCGAAATGGCTGACAAAATTAGGTACAAGCTCGAAATATATGCAAGACAATATATGGTATATGTATAGCTTGGAAATTGTGACCGTTGCTCGCTCGCTCCGCTCGCTCGTAAAAATCTAGTCCAACCTCACAACCGATCCGACACGTTCGCAAATTTGAAATATGTCGCCATCATATCGAATAATGAACGCAAGATGGATTGGTTTTAGGTTAGGCTATAGTTTTCGAGCGAGCGCCACGAGCGAGAGACGCGTAAAGGTGTGTCATAAACCAACGGCTTGGCACATGCGGACATTGAAATATTCGCAGCAGCCCGAGGAGCCGAAAGTCTTTATCCTATTGCAATCTGACAAATGTTTACGGTTTACCAACAGTTTCACATAATTAGTACCGTTTCCTCATAGTACAGTGCAACGTGATGTCCGAAATGGCTGACACAATTAGGTACTAGCACGAAATATATGCAAGGCAATATATGGTATATGTATAGCTTGGAAATTGTGACCATTGCTCGCTCGCTCCGCTTGCTCGCAAAAATCTAGTCCAACCTCACAAGCGATCCGACACGTTCGCAAATTTGAAATATGTCGCCACCATATCCAATAATGAACGGAAGATGGATTGGTTTTAGGTTAGGCTATAGCTTTCGTGCGAGCGCAGCGAGCGAGAGACGCGTAAATGTGTGTCACAAACCAACGGTTTGGCACATACGGATATTGAAATATTCGCACCAGCCCGAGGGGCCGGAAGTCTTTATCCTATTGCCTTCTGACAAATGTTTACGGTTTACCAATAGTTTCACATAATTAGTACCGTTTCCTCATAGTACAGTGCATCGTGATGTCCGAAATGGCTGACAAAATTAGGTACAAGCTCGAAATATATGCAAGACAATATATGGTATATGTATAGCTTGGAAATCGTGACCGTTGCTCGCTCGCTCCGCTCGCTCGTAAAAATCTAGTCCAACCTCACAACCGATCCGACACGTTCGCAAATTTGAAATATGTCGCCATCATATCGAATAATGAACACAAGATGGATTGGTTTTAGGTTTGGCTATAGTTTTCGAGCGAGCGCCGCGAGCGAGAGACGCGTAAATGTGTGTCACAAACCAACGGTTTGGCACATACGGATATTGAAATATTCGCACCAGCCCGAGGAGCCGAAAGTCTTTATCCTATTGCCTTCTGACAAATGTTTACGGTTTACCAACAGTTTCACATAATTAGTACCGTTTCCTCATAGTACAGTGCAATGTGATGTCCGAAATGGCAGACAAAATTAGGTAATAACACGACATATATGCATGGCAATATAAGGTGTATGTATAGGTTGGAAATTGTGATCGTTGCTCGCTTGCTCCGCTCGCTCGAAAAAATCTAGTCCAACCTCACAACTGATCCGACACGTTCGCAAATTTGAAATATGTCGCCACCATATCGAATAATGAACGGAAGATGGATTGGTTTTAGGTTAGGCTATAGCTTTCGTGCGAGCGCAGCGAACGAGAGACGCGTAAAGGTGTGTCACATACCAACGGTTTGGCACATACGGACATTGAAATATTCGCACCAGCCCGAGGAGCCGGAAGTCTTTATCCTATTGCCTACTGACAAATGCTTACAGTTTATGAATAGTTTCACATAATTAGTACCGTTTCCTCATAGTACAGTGCAGCGTGATGTCCGAAATGGCTGACAAAATTAGGTACAAGCTCGAAATATATGCAAGACAATATATGGTATATGTATAGCTTGGAAATTGTGACCGTTGCTCGCTCGCTCCGCTCGCTCGTAAAAATCTAGTCCAACCCCACAACCGATCCGACACGTTCGCAAATTTGAAATATGTCGCCATCATATCGAATAATGAACGCAAGATGGATTGGTTTTAGGTTTGGCTACAGTTTTCGAGCGAGCGCAGCGAGCCAGAGACGCGTATCGGTGTGTCATGAACCAACGGTTTGGCACATACGGACATTGAAATATTCGCACCAGCCCGAGGAGCCGGAA
The DNA here is from genome assembly GCF_024516045.1 of Bombus affinis. Lineage (NCBI taxonomy): Eukaryota > Metazoa > Arthropoda > Insecta > Hymenoptera > Apidae > Bombus > Bombus affinis. Next base: position 35,883 of record NW_026109026.1, on the reverse strand, counting down.
GTATTTATCCTATTGCCTACCGACACATGTTTACAGTTTATGAATAGTTTCACATAAATAGTACTATTTCCACATAGTACAATGCAACGTGATGTCCGAAATGGCTGACAAAATTAGGTACAAGCACGAAATATATGCAAGACAATATATGGTATATGTATAGCTTGGAAATTGTGACCGTTGCTCGCTCGCTCCGCTCGCTCGTAAAAATCTCGTCCAACCTCACAACCGATCCGACACCTTCCCAAATTTGAAATATGTCGCCACCATATCGAATAATGAACGGAAGATGGATTGGTTTTAGGTTAAGCTATAGCTTTCGTGCGAGCGCAGCGAGCGAGAGACGCGTAAATGTGTGTCACAAACCAACGGTTTGGCACATACGGATATTGAAATATTCGCACCAGCCCGAGGGGCCGGAAGTCTTTATCCTATTGCCTTCTGACAAATGTTTACGGTTTACCAATAGTTTCACATAATTAGTACCGTTTCCTCATAGTACAGAGCAATGTGATGTCCGAAATCGCTGACAAAATTAGCTACTAGCACGAAATATAAGCAAGGCAATATAAGGTATATGTATAGCTTGGAAATTGTGACCGTTGCACGCTCGCTCCGCTCGCTCGTAAAAATCTGGTCCAACCTCACAACCGATCCCACACGTTCGCAAATTCGAAACATGTCGCCACCATATCGAATAATGAACGGAAGATGGATTGGTTTTAGGTTAGGCTATAGCTTTCGTGAGAGCGCAGCGAGCGAGAGACGCGTAAAGGTGTGTTACAAACCAACGGTTTGGCACATACGGACATTGAAATATTCGCACCAGCCCGAGGAGCCGAAAGTCTTTATCCTATTGCCTTCTGACAAATGTTTACGGTTTACCAATAGTCTCACATAATTAGTACCGTTTCCTCATAGTACAGTGCAACGTGATGTCCGAAATGGCTGACAAAATTAGGTACAAGCACGAAATATATGCAAGACAATATATGGTACATGTATAGCTTGGAAATTGTGACCGTTGCTCGCTCGCTCCGCTCGCTCGTAAAAATCTTGTCCAACACCACAACCGATCCGACACGTTCGCAAATTTGAAATATGTCGCCATCATATCGAATAATGAACGGAAGATGGATTGGTTTTAGGTTTGGCTATAGTTTTCGAGCGAGCGCAGCGAGCCAGAGACGCGTATCGGTGTGTCATAAACCAACGGTTTGGCACATACGGACATTGAAATATTCGCACCAGCCCGAGGAGCCGGAAGTATTTATCCTATTGCCTACCGACACATGTTTACAGTTTATGAATAGTTTCACATAAATAGTACTATTTCCACATAGTACAATGCAATGTGATGTCCGAAATGGATGACAAAATTAGGTAATAACACGACATATATGCAAGGCAATATAAGGTGTATGTATAGGTTGGAAATTGTGATCGTTGCTCGCTCGCTCCGCTCGCTCGAAAAAATCTAGTCCAACCTCACAACCGATCCGACACGTTCGCAAATTTGAAATATGTCGCCACCATATCGAATAATGAACGGAAGATGGATTGGTTTTAGGTTAGGCTATAGCTTTCGTGCGAGCGCAGCGAACGAGAGACGCGTAAAGGTGTGTCACAAACCATCGGTTTGGCACATACGGATATTGAAATATTCGCACCAGCCCGAGGGGCCGGAAGTCTTTATCCTATTGCCTTCTGACAAATGTTTACGGTTTACCAATAGTTTCACATAATTAGTACCGTTTCCTCATAGTACAGAGCAATGTGATGTCCGAAATCGCTGACAAAATTAGGTACTAGCACGAAATATAAGCAAGACAATATATGGTATATGTATAGCTTGGAAATTGTGACCGTTGCTCGCTCGCTCCGCTCGCTCGTAAAAATCTAGTCCAACCTCACAACCGATCCCACACGTTCGCAAATTCGAAACATGTCGCCACCATATCCAATAATGAACGGAAGATGGATTGGTTTTAGGTTAGGCTATAGCTTTCGTGCGAGCGCAGCGAGCGAAAGACGCGTAAAGGTGTGTCACAAACCAACGGTTTGCACATACGGACATTGAAATATTCGCACCAGCTCGAGGAGCCGAAAGTCTTTATCCTATTGCCTTCTGACAAATGTTTACGGTTTACCAACAGTTTCACATAATTAGTACCGTTTCCTCATAGTACAGTGCAACGTGATGTCCGAAATGGCTGACAAAATTAGGTACAAGCACGAAATATATGCTAGACAATATATGGTATATGTATAGCTTGGAAATTGTGACCGTTGCTCGCTCGCCCCGCTCGCTCGTAAAAATCTAGCCCAACCTCACAACCGATCCGAAACGTTCGCAAATTTGAAATATGTCGCCATCATATCGAATAATGAACGCAAGATGGATTGGTTTTAGGTTAGGCTATAGTTTTCGAGCGAGCGCTGCGAGCGAGAGACGCGTAAAGGTGTGTCATAAACCAACGGTTTGGCACATACGGACATTGAAATATTCGCACCAGCCCGAGGAGCCGGAAGTATTTATCCTATTGCCTACCGACACATGTTTACAGTTTATGAATAGTTTCACATAAATAGTACTATTTCCTCATATTACAGTGCAATGTGATGTCCGAAATGGCTGACAAAATTAGGTAATAACACGAAATATATGGAAGGCAATATAAGGTATATGTATAGCTTGGAAATTGTGACCGTTGCTCGCTTGCTCCGCTCGCTCGTAAAAATCTAGTCCAACCTCACAACCGATCCCACACGATCGCAAATTGGAAATATGTCGCCACCATATCGAATAATGAACGGAAGATGGATTGGTTTTAGGTTAAGCTATAGCTTTCGTGCGAGCGCAGCGAGCGAGAGACGCGTAAATGTGTGTCACAAACCAACGGTTTGGCACATACGGATATTGAAATATTCGCACCAGCCCGAGGGGCCGGAAGTCTTTATCCTATTGCCTTCTGACAAATGTTTACGGTTTACAAATAGTTTCACATAATTAGTACCGTTTCCTCATAGTACAGTGCAACGTGATGTCCGAAATGGCTAACAAAATTAGGTACAAGCACGAAATATATGCAAGACAATATATGGTATATGTATAGCTTGGAAATTGTGACCGTTGCTCGCTCGCTCCGCTCGCTCGCAAAAATCTAGTCCAACCCCACAACCGATCCGACACGTTCGCAAATTTGAAATATGTCGCCATCATATTGAATAATGAACGCAAGATGGATTGGTTTTAGGTTAGGCTATAGTTTTCGAGCGAGCGCGGCGAGCGAGAGACGCGTATAGGTGTGTCATAAACCAACGGTTTGGCACATACGGACATTGAAATATTCGCACCAGCCCGAGGAGCCGGAAGTATTTATCCTATTACCTACCGACACATGTTTACAGTTTATGAATAGTTTCACATAAATAGTACTATTTCCTCATAGTACAGTGCAATGTGATGTCCGAAATGGATGACAAAATTAGGTACTAGCACGAAATATATGCAAGGCAATATATGGTATATGTATAGCTTGGAAATTGTGACCGTTGCTCGCTCGCTCCGCTCGCTCGTAAAAATCTAGTCCAACCTCACAACCGATCCGACACGTTCGCAAATTTGAAACATGTCGCCATCATATGAAATACTGAACGCAATATGGATTGGTTTTAGGTTAGGCTATAGCTTTCGTGCGAGCGCAGCGAGCGAGAGACGCGTAAAGGTGTGTCACAAACCAACGGTTTGGCACATACGGACATTGAAATATTCGCACCAGCCCGATGAGCCGGAAGTATTTATCCTATTGCTACTGACGAATGTTTACAGTTTACCAATAGTTTCACATAAATAGTACTATTTCCACATAGTACAGTACAATGTGATGTCCGAAATGGCTGACAAAATTAGGTAATAACACGAAATATATGCAAGGCAATATATGGTATTTGTATAGCTTTGATGTTGTGACCGTTGCTCGCTCGCTCCGCTCGCTCGTAAAAAATCTAGTCCACCCTCACAACCGATCCGACACGTTCGCAAATTTGAAATATGTCGCCATCACATGAAATACTGAACGCAATATGGATTGGTTTTAGGTTAGGCTATAGCTTTCGTGCGAGCGCAGCGAGCGAGAGACGCGTAAAGGTGTGTCACAAACCAACGGTTTGGCACATACGGACATTGAAATATTCGCACCAGCCCGAGGAGCCGGAAGTATTTATCCTGTTGCCTACCGACACATGTTTACAGTTTATGAATAGTTTCACATAAATAGTACTATTTCCACATAGTACAGTGCAATGTGATGTCCGAAATGGCTGACAAAGTTAGGTACTAGCACGAAATATATGCAAGGCAATATATGGTATATGTATAGCTTGGAAATTGTGACCGTTGCTCGCTCGCTCCGCTCGCTCGTAAAAATCTAGTCCAACCTCACAACCGATCGGACACGTTCGCAAATTTGAAATATTGTCGCCATCATATGAAATACTCAACGCAATATGGATTGGTTTTAGGTCAGGCTATAGTTTTCGAGCGAGCGCAGCGAGCAAGAGACGCGTAAAGGTGTGTCATAAACGAACGGTTTGGCACATACGGACATTGAAATATTCGCACCAGCCCGAGTAGCCGGAAGTATTTATCCTATTGCCTACCGACACATGTTTACAGTTTCTGAATAGCTTCACATAAATAGTACTATTTCCACATAGTGCAGTGCAATGTGATGTCCGAAATGGATGACAAAATTAGGTACTAGCACGAAATATATGCAAGGCAATATATGGTATATGTATAGCTTGGAAATTGTGACCGTTGCTCGCTCGCTCCGCTCGCTCGTAAAAATCTAGTCCAACCTCACAACCGATCCGACACGTTCGCAAATTTGAAATATGTCGCCACCATATCGAATAATGAACGGAAGATGGATTGGTTTTAGGTTAGGCTATAGCTTTCGTGCGAGCGCAGCGAGCGAGAGACGCGTAAAGGTGTGTCACAAACCAACGGTTTGGCACATACGGACATTGAAATATTCGCACCAGCCCGAGGAGCCGGAAGTCTTTATCCTATTGCCTTCTGACAACTGTTTACGGTTTACCAATAGTTTCACAAAATTAGTACCGTTTCCTCATAGTACAGTGCAATGTGATGTCCGAAATGGCTGACAAAATTAGGTACTAGCACGAAATATATGCAAGGCAATATATGGTATATGTATAGCTTGGAATTTGTGACCGTTGCTCGCTCGCTCCGCTCGCTCCTAAAAATCTAGTCCACCCTCACAACCGATCCGACACGTTCGCAAATTTGAAATATGTCGCCAGCATATCGAATAATGAACGGAAGATGGATTGGTTTTAGGTTAGGCTATAGCTTTCGTGCGAGCGCAGCGAGCGAGAGACGCGTAAAGGTGTGTCACAAACCAACGGTTTGGCACATACGGACATTGAAATATTCGCACCAGCCCGAGGAGCCGGAAGTATTTATCCTGTTGCCTACCGACACATGTTTACAGTTTATGAATAGTTTCACATAAATAGTACTATTTCCACATAGTACAGTGCAATGTGATGTCCGAAATGGCTGACAAAGTTAGGTACTAGCACGAAATATATGCAAGGCAATATATGGTATATGTATAGCTTGGAAATTGTGACCGTTGCTCGCTCGCTCCGCTCGCTCGTAAAAATCTAGTCCAACCTCACAACCGATCGGACACGTTCGCAAATTTGAAATATGTCGCCATCATATGAAATATTCAACGCAATATGGATTGGTTTTAGGTTAGGCTATAGTGTTCGAGCGAGCGCAGCGAGCGAGAGACGCGTAAAGGTGTGTCATAAACGAACGGTTTGGCACATACGGACATTGAAATATTCGCACCAGCCCGAGTAGCCGGAAGTATTTATCCTATTGCCTACCGACACATGTTTACAGTTTCTGAATAGCTTCACATAAATAGTACTATTTCCACATAGTGCAGTGCAATGTGATGTCCGAAATGGATGACAAAATTAGGTACTAGCACGAAATATATGCAAGGCAATATATGGTATATGTATAGCTTGGAAATTGTGACCGTTGCTCGCTCGCTCCGCTCGCTCGTAAAAATCTAGTCCAACCTCACAACCGATCCGACACGTTCGCAAATTTGAAATATGTCGCCACCATATCGAATAATGAACGGAAGATGGATTGGTTTTAGGTTAGGCTACAGCTTTCGTGCGAGCGCAGCGAGCGAGAGACGCGTAAAGGTGTGTCACAAACCAACGGTTTGGCACATACGGACATTGAAATATTCGCACCAGCCCGAGGAGCCGGAAGTCTTTATCCTATTGCCTTCTGACAACTGTTTACGGTTTACCAATAGTTTCACAAAATTAGTACTGTTTCCTCATAGTACAGTGCAATGTGATGTCCGAAATGGCTGACAAAATTAGGTACTAGCACGAAATATATGCAAGGCAATATATGGTATAGGTATAGCTTGGAATTTGTGACCGTTGCTCGCTCGCTCCGCTCGCTCGTAAAAATCTAGTCCACCCTCACAACCGATCCGACACGTTCGCAAATTTGAAATATGTCGCCAGCATATCGAATAATGAACGGAAGATGGATTGGTTTTAGGTTAGGCTATAGCTTTCGTGCGAGCGTAGCGAGCGAGAGACGCGTAAAGGTGTGTCACAAACCAACGGTTTGGCACATACGGACATTGAAATATTCGCACCAGCCCGAGGAGCCGGAAGTCTTTATCCTATTGCCTACCGACACATGTTTACAGTTTATGAGTAGCTTCACATAATTAGTACTATTTCCACATAGTACAGTGCAATGTGATGTCCGAAATGGCTGACAAAATTAGGTACTAGCACGAAATATATGCAAGGCAATATATGGTATATGTATAGCTTCGAAATTGTGACCGTTGCTCACTCGCTCCGCTCGCTCGTAAAAATCTAGTCCAACCTCACAACCGATCCGACACGTTCGCAAATTTGAAATATGTCGCCACCATATCGAATAATGAACGCAAGATGGATTGGTTTTAGGTTAGGCTATAGCTTTCGTGCGAGCGCAGCGAGCGAGAGACGCGTAAAGGTGTGTCACAAACCAACGGTTTGGCACATACGGACATTGAAATATTCGCACCAGCCCGAGGTGCCGGAAGTATTTATCCTGTTGCCTACCGACACATGTTTACAGTTTATGAATAGTTTCACATAAATAGTACTATTTCCACATAGTACAGTGCAATGTGATGTCCGAAATGGCTGACAAAGTTAGGTACTAGCACGAAATATATGCAAGGCAATATATGGTATATGTATAGCTTGGAAATTGTGACGGTTGCTCGCTCGCTCCGCTCGCTCGTAAAAATCTAGCCCAACCTCACAACCGATCCGACACGTTCGCAAATTTGAAATATGTCGCCATCATATCGAATAATGAACGCAAGATGGATTAGTTTTAGGTTAGGCTATAGTTTTCGAGCGAGCGCAGCGAGCGAGAGACGCGTAAAGGTGTGTTATAAACCAACGGTTTGGCACATACCGACATTGAAATATTCGCACCAGCCCGATGAGCCGGAAGTATTTATCCTATTGCCTACCGACAAATGTTTACAGTTTATGAATAGTTTCACATAAATAGTACCATTTCCACATAGTACAGTGCAATGTGATGTCCGAAATGGATGAGAAAATTAGGTACTAGCACGAAATATATGCAAGGCAATATATGGTATATGTATAGCTTGGAAATTGTGACCGTTGCTCGCTCGCTCCGCTCGCTCGTAAAAATCTAGTCCAACCTCACAACCGATCGGACAAGTTCGCAAATTTGAAATATGTCGCCATCATATGAAATACTGAACGCAATATGGATTGGTTTTAGGTTAGGCTATAGCTTTCGTGCGAGCGCAGCGAGCGAGAGACGCGTAAAGGTGTGTCACAAACCAACGGTTTGGCACATACGGACATTGAAACATTCGCACCAGCCCGAGGAGCCGGAAGTATTTATCCTGTTGCCTACCGACACATGTTTACAGTTTATGAATAGTTTCACATAAATAGTACCATTTCCACATAGTACAGTGCAATGTGATGTCCGAAATGGCTGACAAAATTAGGTACTAGCACGAAATATATGCAAGGCAATATATGGTATATGTATAGCTTGGAAATTGTGACCGTTGCTCGCTCGCTCCGCTCGCTCGTAAAAATCTAGTCCAACCTCACAACCGATCGGACAAGTTCGCAAATTTGAAATATGTCGCCATCATATGAAATACTGAACGCAATATGGATTGGTTTTAGGTTAGGCTATAGCTTTCGTGCGAGCGCAGCGAGCGAGAGACGCGTAAAGGTGTGTCACAAACCAACGGTTTGGCACATACGGACATTGAAATATTCGCACCAGCCCGAGGAGCCGGAAGTATTTATCCTGTTGCCTACCGACACATGTTTACTGTTTATGAATAGTTTCACATAAATAATACTATTTCCACATAGTACAGTGCAATGTGATGTCCGAAATGGCTGACAAAGTTAGGTACTAGCACGAAATATATGCAAGGCAATATATGGTATATGTATAGCTTGGAAATTGTGACCGTTGCTCGCTCGCTCCGCTGGCTCGTAAAAATCTAGTCCAACCTCACAACCGATCGGACACGTTCGCAAATTTCAAATATGTCGCCAGCATATCGAATAATGAACGGAAGATGGATTGGTTTTAGGTTAGGCTATAGCTTTCGTGCGAGCGCAGCGAGCGAGAGACGCGTAAAGGTGTGTCATAAACGAACGGTTTGGCACATACGGACATTGAAATATTCGCACCAGCCCGAGTAGCCGGAAGTATTTATCCTATTGCCTACCGACACATGTTTACAGTTTCTGAATAGCTTCACATAAATAGTACTATTTCCACATAGTGCAGTGCAATGTGATGTCCGAAATGGCGGACAAAATTAGGTACAAGCACGAAATATATGCAAGACAATATATGGTATATGTATAGCTTGGAAATTGTGACCGTTGCTCGCTCGCTCCGCTCGCTCGTAAAAATCTAGTCCAACCTCACAACCGATCCGACACGTTCGGAAATTTGGAATATGTCGCCACCATATCCAATAATGAACGGAAGATGGATTGGTTTTAGGTTAGGCTATAGCTTTCGTGCGAGCGCAGCGAGCGAGAGACGCGTAAAGGTGTGTCACAAACCAACGGTTTGGCACATACGGACATTGAAATATTCGCACCAGCCCGAGGAGCCGGAAGTCTTTATCCTATTGCCTTCTGACAACTGTTTACGGTTTACCAATAGTTTCACAAAACTAGTACCGTTTCCTCATAGTACAGTGCAATGTGATGTCCGAAATGGCTGACAAAATTAGGTACTAGCACGAAATATATGCAAGGCAATATATGGTATATGTATAGCTTGGAATTTGTGACCGTTGCTCGCTGGCTCCGCTCGCTCGTAAAAATCTAGTCCACCCTCACAACCGATCCGACACGTTCGCAAATTTGAAATATGTCGCCAGCATATCGAATAATGAACGGAAGATGGATTGGTTTTAGGTTAGGCTATAGCTTTCGTGCGAGCGCAGCGAGCGAGAGACGCGTAAAGGTGTGTCACAAACCAACGGTTTGGCACATACGGACATTGAAATATTCGCACCAGCCCGAGGAGCCGAAAGTCATTATCCTATTGCCTTCTGACAAATGTTTACGGTTTACCAACAGTTTCACATAATTAGTACCTTTTCCACATAGTACAGTGCAATGTGATGTCCGAAATGGATGACAAAATTAGGTACTAGCACGAAATATATGCAAGGCAATATATGGTATATGTATAGCTTGGAAATTGTGACCGTTGCTCGCTCGCTCCGCTGGCTCGTAAAAATCTAGTCCAACCTCACAACCGATCCGACACGTTCGCAAATTTGAAATATGTCGCCATCATATGAAATACTGAACGCAATATGGATTGGTTTTTGGTTAGGCTATAGCTTTCGTGCGAGCGCAGCGAGCGAGAGACGCGTAAAGGTGTGTCACAAACCAACGGTTTGGCACATACGGACATTGAAATATTCGCACCAGCCCGAGGAGCCGGAAGTCTTTATCCTATTGCCTACCGACACATGTTTACAGTTTATGAGTAGCTTCACATAATTAGTACTATTTCCACATAGTACAGTGCAATGTGATGTCCGAAATGGCTGACAAAATTAGGTACTAGCACGAAATATATGCAAGGCAATATATGGTATATGTATAGCTTGGAAATTGTGACCGTTGCTCGCTCGCTCCGCTCGCTCGTAAAAATCTAGTCCAACCTCACAACCGATCGGACACGTTCGCAAATTTCAAATATGTCGCCAGCATATCGAATAATGAACGGAAGATGGATTGGTTTTAGGTTAGGCTATAGTTTTCGAGCGAGCGCAGCGAGCGAGAGACGCGTAAAGGTGTGTCACAAACCAACGGTTTGGCACATACGGACATTGAAATATTCGCACCAGCCCGAGGAGCCGGAAGTATTTATCCTATTGCCTACCGACACATGTTTACAGTTTATGAATAGTTTCACATAAATAGTACCATTTCCACATAGTACAGTGCAATGTGATGTCCGTAATGGATGACAAAATTAGGTACTAGCACGAAATATATGCAAGGCAATATATGGTATATGTATAGCTTGGAAATTGTGACCGTTGCTCGCTCGCTCCGCTCGCTCGTAAAAATCTAGTCCAACCTCACAACCGATCCGACACGTTCGCAAATTTGAAACATGTCGCCATCATATGAAATACTGAACGCAATATGGATTGGTTTTAGGTTAGGCTATAGCTTTCGTGCGAGCGCAGCGAGCGAGAGACGCGTAAAGGTGTGTCACAAACCAACGGTTTGGCACATACGGACATTGAAATATTCGCACCAGCCCGATGAGCCGGAAGTATTTATCCTATTGCTACTGACGAATGTTTACAGTTTACCAATAGTTTCACATAAATAGTACTATTTCCACATAGTACAGTACAATGTGATGTCCGAAATGGCTGACAAAATTAGGTAATAACACGAAATATATGCAAGGCAATATATGGTATTTGTATAGCTTTGATGTTGTGACCGTTGCTCGCTCGCTCCGCTCGCTCGTAAAAAATCTAGTCCACCCTCACAACCGATCCGACACGTTCGCAAATTTGAAATATGTCGCCATCACATGAAATACTGAACGCAATATGGATTGGTTTTAGGTTAGGCTATAGCTTTCGTGCGAGCGCAGCGAGCGAGAGACGCGTAAAGGTGTGTCACAAACCAACGGTTTGGCACATACGGACATTGAAATATTCGCACCAGCCCGAGGAGCCGGAAGTATTTATCCTGTTGCCTACCGACACATGTTTACAGTTTATGAATAGTTTCACATAAATAGTACTATTTCCACATAGTACAGTGCAATGTGATGTCCGAAATGGCTGACAAAGTTAGGTACTAGCACGAAATATATGCAAGGCAATATATGGTATATGTATAGCTTGGAAATTGTGACCGTTGCTCGCTCGCTCCGCTCGCTCGTAAAAATCTAGTCCAACCTCACAACCGATCGGACACGTTCGCAAATTTGAAATATTGTCGCCATCATATGAAATACTCAACGCAATATGGATTGGTTTTAGGTCAGGCTATAGTTTTCGAGCGAGCGCAGCGAGCAAGAGACGCGTAAAGGTGTGTCATAAACGAACGGTTTGGCACATACGGACATTGAAATATTCGCACCAGCCCGAGTAGCCGGAAGTATTTATCCTATTGCCTACCGACACATGTTTACAGTTTCTGAATAGCTTCACATAAATAGTACTATTTCCACATAGTGCAGTGCAATGTGATGTCCGAAATGGATGACAAAATTAGGTACTAGCACGAAATATATGCAAGGCAATATATGGTATATGTATAGCTTGGAAATTGTGACCGTTGCTCGCTCGCTCCGCTCGCTCGTAAAAATCTAGTCCAACCTCACAACCGATCCGACACGTTCGCAAATTTGAAATATGTCGCCACCATATCGAATAATGAACGGAAGATGGATTGGTTTTAGGTTAGGCTATAGCTTTCGTGCGAGCGCAGCGAGCGAGAGACGCGTAAAGGTGTGTCACAAACCAACGGTTTGGCACATACGGACATTGAAATATTCGCACCAGCCCGAGGAGCCGGAAGTCTTTATCCTATTGCCTTCTGACAACTGTTTACGGTTTACCAATAGTTTCACAAAATTAGTACCGTTTCCTCATAGTACAGTGCAATGTGATGTCCGAAATGGCTGACAAAATTAGGTACTAGCACGAAATATATGCAAGGCAATATATGGTATATGTATAGCTTGGAATTTGTGACCGTTGCTCGCTCGCTCCGCTCGCTCCTAAAAATCTAGTCCACCCTCACAACCGATCCGACACGTTCGCAAATTTGAAATATGTCGCCAGCATATCGAATAATGAACGGAAGATGGATTGGTTTTAGGTTAGGCTATAGCTTTCGTGCGAGCGCAGCGAGCGAGAGACGCGTAAAGGTGTGTCACAAACCAACGGTTTGGCACATACGGACATTGAAATATTCGCACCAGCCCGAGGAGCCGGAAGTATTTATCCTGTTGCCTACCGACACATGTTTACAGTTTATGAATAGTTTCACATAAATAGTACTATTTCCACATAGTACAGTGCAATGTGATGTCCGAAATGGCTGACAAGGTTAGGTACTAGCACGAAATATATGCAAGGCAATATATGGTATATGTATAGCTTGGAAATTGTGACCGTTGCTCGCTCGCTCCGCTCGCTCGTAAAAATCTAGTCCAACCTCACAACCGATCGGACACGTTCGCAAATTTGAAATATGTCGCCATCATATGAAATATTCAACGCAATATGGATTGGTTTTAGGTTAGGCTATAGTGTTCGAGCGAGCGCAGCGAGCGAGAGACGCGTAAAGGTGTGTCATAAACGAACGGTTTGGCACATACGGACATTGAAATATTCGCACCAGCCCGAGTAGCCGGAAGTATTTATCCTATTGCCTACCGACACATGTTTACAGTTTCTGAATAGCTTCACATAAATAGTACTATTTCCACATAGTGCAGTGCAATGTGATGTCCGAAGTGGACGACAAAATTAGGTACTAGCACGAAATATATGCAAGGCAATATGTGGTATATGTATAGCTTGGAAATTGTGACCGTTGCTCGCTCGCTCCGCTCGCTCGTAAAAATCTAGTCCAACCTCACAACCGATCCGACACGTTCGCAAATTTGAAATATGTCGCCACCATATCGAATAATGAACGGAAGATGGATTGGTTTTAGGTTAGGCTATAGCTTTCGTGCGAGCGTAGCGAGCGAGAGACGCGTAAAGGTGTGTCACAAACCAACGGTTTGGCACATACGGACATTGAAATATTCGCACCAGCCCGAGGAGCCGGAAGTCTTTATCCTATTGCCTACCGACACATGTTTACAGTTTATGAGTAGCTTCACATAATTAGTACTATTTCCACATAGTACAGTGCAATGTGATGTCCGAAATGGCTGACAAAATTAGGTACTAGCACGAAATATATGCAAGGCAATATATGGTATATGTATAGCTTGGAAATTGTGACCGTTGCTCACTCGCTCCGCTCGCTCGTAAAAATCTAGTCCAACCTCACAACCGATCCGACACGTTCGCAAATTTGAAATATGTCGCCACCATATCGAATAATGAACGGAAGATGGATTGGTTTTAGGTTAGGCTATAGCTTTCGTGCGAGCGCAGCGAGCGAGAGACGCGTAAAGGTGTGTCACAAACCAACGGTTTGGCACATACGGACATTGAAATATTCGCACCAGCCCGAGGAGCCGGAAGTATTTATCCTGTTGCCTACCGACACATGTTTACAGTTTATGAATAGTTTCACATAAATAGTACTATTTCCACATAGTACAGTGCAATGTGATGTCCGAAATGGCTGACAAAGTTAGGTACTAGCACGAAATATATGCAAGGCAATATATGGTATATGTATAGCTTGGAAATTGTGACCGTTGCTCGCTCGCTCCGCTCGCTCGTAAAAATCTAGTCCAACCTCACAACCGATCGGACACGTTCGCAAATTTGAAATATGTCGCCATCATATGAAATATTCAACGCAATATGGATTGGTTTTAGGTTAGGCTATAGTGTTCGAGCGAGCGCAGCGAGCGAGAGACGCGTAAAGGTGTGTCATAAACGAACGGTTTGGCACATACGGACATTGAAATATTCGCACCAGCCCGAGTAGCCGGAAGTATTTATCCTATTGCCTACCGACACATGTTTACAGTTTCTGAATAGCTTCACATAAATAGTACTATTTCCACATAGTGCAGTGCAATGTGATGTCCGAAATGGATGACAAAATTAGGTACTAGCACGAAATATATGCAAGGCAATATATGGTATATGTATAGCTTGGAAATTGTGACCGTTGCTCGCTCGCTCCGCTCGCTCGTAAAAATCTAGTCCAACCTCACAACCGATCCGACACGTTCGCAAATTTGAAATATGTCGCCACCATATCGAATAATGAACGGAAGATGGATTGGTTTTAGGTTAGGCTATAGCTTTCGTGCGAGCGCAGCGAGCGAGAGACGCGTAAAGGTGTGTCACAAACCAACGGTTTGGCACATACGGACATTGAAATATTCGCACCAGCCCGAGGAGCCGGAAGTCTTTATCCTATTGCCTTCTGACAACTGTTTACGGTTTACCAATAGTTTCACAAAATTAGTACTGTTTCCTCATAGTACAGTGCAATGTGATGTCCGAAATGGCTGACAAAATTAGGTACTAGCACGAAATATATGCAAGGCAATATATGGTATAGGTATAGCTTGGAATTTGTGACCGTTGCTCGCTCGCTCCGCTCGCTCGTAAAAATCTAGTCCACCCTCACAACCGATCCGACACGTTCGCAAATTTGAAATATGTCGCCAGCATATCGAATAATGAACGGAAGATGGATTGGTTTTAGGTTAGGCTATAGCTTTCGTGCGAGCGTAGCGAGCGAGAGACGCGTAAAGGTGTGTCACAAACCAACGGTTTGGCACATACGGACATTGAAATATTCGCACCAGCCCGAGGAGCCGGAAGTCTTTATCCTATTGCCTACCGACACATGTTTACAGTTTATGAGTAGCTTCACATAATTAGTACTATTTCCACATAGTACAGTGCAATGTGATGTCCGAAATGGCTGACAAAATTAGGTACTAGCACGAAATATATGCAAGGCAATATATGGTATATGTATAGCTTGGAAATTGTGACCGTTGCTCACTCGCTCCGCTCGCTCGTAAAAATCTAGTCCAACCTCACAACCGATCCGACACGTTCGCAAATTTGAAATATGTCGCCACCATATCGAATAATGAACGGAAGATGGATTGGTTTTAGGTTAGGCTATAGCTTTCGTGCGAGCGCAGCGAGCGAGAGACGCGTAAAGGTGTGTCACAAACCAACGGTTTGGCACATACGGACATTGAAATATTCGCACCAGCCCGAGGTGCCGGAAGTATTTATCCTGTTGCCTACCGACACATGTTTACAGTTTATGAATAGTTTCACATAAATAGTACTATTTCCACATAGTACAGTGCAATGTGATGTCCGAAATGGCTGACAAAGTTAGGTACTAGCACGAAATATATGCAAGGCAATATATGGTATATGTATAGCTTGGAAATTGTGACGGTTGCTCGCTCGCTCCGCTCGCTCGTAAAAATCTAGCCCAACCTCACAACCGATCCGACACGTTCGCAAATTTGAAATATGTCGCCATCATATCGAATAATGAACGCAAGATGGATTAGTTTTAGGTTAGGCTATAGTTTTCGAGCGAGCGCAGCGAGCGAGAGACGCGTAGAGGTGTGTTATAAACCAACGGTTTGGCACATACCGACATTGAAATATTCGCACCAGCCCGATGAGCCGGAAGTATTTATCCTATTGCCTACCGACAAATGTTTACAGTTTATGAATAGTTTCACATAAATAGTACCATTTCCACATAGTACAGTGCAATGTGATGTCCGAAATGGATGAGAAAATTAGGTACTAGCACGAAATATATGCAAGGCAATATATGGTATATGTATAGCTTGGAAATTGTGACCGTTGCTCGCTCGCTCCGCTCGCTCGTAAAAATCTAGTCCAACCTCACAACCGATCGGACAAGTTCGCAAATTTGAAATATGTCGCCATCATATGAAATACTGAACGCAATATGGATTGGTTTTAGGTTAGGCTATAGCTTTCGTGCGAGCGCAGCGAGCGAGAGACGCGTAAAGGTGTGTCACAAACCAACGGTTTGGCACATACGGACATTGAAATATTCGCACCAGCCCGAGGAGCCGGAAGTATTTATCCTGTTGCCTACCGACACATGTTTACAGTTTATGAATAGTTTCACATAAATAGTACCATTTCCACATAGTACAGTGCAATGTGATGTCCGAAATGGCTGACAAAATTAGGTACTAGCACGAAATATATGCAAGGCAATATATGGTATATGTATAGCTTGGAAATTGTGACCGTTGCTCGCTCGCTCCGCTCGCTCGTAAAAATCTAGTCCAACCTCACAACCGATCGGACAAGTTCGCAAATTTGAAATATGTCGCCATCATATGAAATACTGAACGCAATATGGATTGGTTTTAGGTTAGGCTATAGCTTTCGTGCGAGCGCAGCGAGCGAGAGACGCGTAAAGGTGTGTCACAAACCAACGGTTTGGCACATACGGACATTGAAATATTCGCACCAGCCCGAGGAGCCGGAAGTATTTATCCTGTTGCCTACCGACACATGTTTACTGTTTATGAATAGTTTCACATAAATAATACTATTTCCACATAGTACAGTGCAATGTGATGTCCGAAATGGCTGACAAAGTTAGGTACTAGCACGAAATATATGCAAGGCAATATATGGTATATGTATAGCTTGGAAATTGTGACCGTTGCTCGCTCGCTCCGCTGGCTCGTAAAAATCTAGTCCAACCTCACAACCGATCGGACACGTTCGCAAATTTCAAATATGTCGCCAGCATATCGAATAATGAACGGAAGATGGATTGGTTTTAGGTTAGGCTATAGCTTTCGTGCGAGCGCAGCGAGCGAGAGACGCGTAAAGGTGTGTCATAAACGAACGGTTTGGCACATACGGACATTGAAATATTCGCACCAGCCCGAGTAGCCGGAAGTATTTATCGTATTGCCTACCGACACATGTTTACAGTTTCTGAATAGCTTCACATAAATAGTACTATTTCCACATAGTGCAGTGCAATGTGATGTCCGAAATGGCGGACAAAATTAGGTACAAGCACGAAATATATGCAAGACAATATATGGTATATGTATAGCTTGGAAATTGTGACCGTTGCTCGCTCGCTCCGCTCGCTCGTAAAAATCTAGTCCAACCTCACAACCGATCCGACACGTTCGGAAATTTGGAATATGTCGCCACCATATCCAATAATGAACGGAAGATGGATTGGTTTTAGGTTAGGCTATAGCTTTCGTGCGAGCGCAGCGAGCGAGAGACGCGTAAAGGTGTGTCACAAACCAACGGTTTGGCACATACGGACATTGAAATATTCGCACCAGCCCGAGGAGCCGAAAGTCATTATCCTATTGCCTTCTGACAAATGTTTACGGTTTACCAACAGTTTCACATAATTAGTACCTTTTCCACATAGTACAGTGCAATGTGATGTCCGAAATGGATGACAAAATTAGGTACTAGCACGAAATATATGCAAGGCAATATATGGTATATGTATAGCTTGGAAATTGTGACCGTTGCTCGCTCGCTCCGCTGGCTCGTAAAAATCTAGTCCAACCTCACAACCGATCCGACACGTTCGCAAATTTGAAATATGTCGCCATCATATGAAATACTGAACGCAATATGGATTGGTTTTAGGTTAGGCTATAGCATTCGTGCGAGCGCAGCGAGCGAGAGACGCGTAAAGGTGTGTCACAAACCAACGGTTTGGCACATACGGACATTGAAATATTCGCACCAGCCCGAGGAGCCGGAAGTCTTTATCCTATTGCCTACCGACACATGTTTACAGTTTATGAGTAGCTTCACATAATTAGTACTATTTCCACATAGTACAGTGCAATGTGATGTCCGAAATGGCTGACAAAATTAGGTACTAGCACGAAATATATGCAAGGCAATATATGGTATATGTATAGCTTGGAAATTGTGACCGTTGCTCGCTCGCTCCGCTCGCTCGTAAAAATCTAGTCCAACCTCACAACCGATCGGACACGTTCGCAAATTTCAAATATGTCGCCAGCATATCGAATAATGAACGGAAGATGGATTGGTTTTAGGTTAGGCTATAGTTTTCGAGCGAGCGCAGCGAGCGAGAGACGCGTAAAGGTGTGTCACAAACCAACGGTTTGGCACATACGGACATTGAAATATTCGCACCAGCCCGAGGAGCCGGAAGTATTTATCCTATTGCCTACCGACACATGTTTACAGTTTATGAATAGTTTCACATAAATAGTACCATTTCCACATAGTACAGTGCAATGTGATGTCCGTAATGGATGACAAAATTAGGTACTAGCACGAAATATATGCAAGGCAATATAAGGTATATGTATAGCTTGGAAATTGTGACCGTTGCTCGCTCGCTCCGCTCGCTCGTAAAAATCTAGTCCACCCTCACAACCGATCCGACACGTTCGCAAATTTGAAATATGTCGCCAGCATATCGAATAATGAACGGAAGATGGATTGGTTTTAGGTTAGGCTATAGCTTTCGTGCGAGCGTAGCGAGCGAGAGACGCGTAAAGGTGTGTCACAAACCAACGGTTTGGCACATACGGACATTGAAATATTCGCACCAGCCCGAGGAGCCGGAAGTCTTTATCCTATTGCCTACCGACACATGTTTACAGTTTATGAGTAGCTTCACATAATTAGTACTATTTCCACATAGTACAGTGCAATGTGATGTCCGAAATGGCTGACAAAATTAGGTACTAGCACGAAATATATGCAAGGCAATATATGGTATATGTATAGCTTGGAAATTGTGACCGTTGCTCACTCGCTCCGCTCGCTCGTAAAAATCTAGTCCAACCTCACAACCGATCCGACACGTTCGCAAATTTGAAATATGTCGCCACCATATCGAATAATGAACGGAAGATGGATTGGTTTTAGGTTAGGGTATAGCTTTCGTGCGAGCGCGGCGAGCGAGAGACGCGTAAAGGTGTGTCACAAACCAACGGTTTGGCACATACGGACATTGAAATATTCGCACCAGCCCGAGGTGCCGGAAGTATTTATCCTGTTGCCTACCGACACATGTTTACAGTTTATGAATAGTTTCACATAAATAGTACTATTTCCACATAGTACAGTGCAATGTGATGTCCGAAATGGCTGACAAAGTTAGGTACTAGCACGAAATATATGCAAGGCAATATATGGTATATGTATAGCTTGGAAATTGTGACGGTTGCTCGCTCGCTCCGCTCGCTCGTAAAAATCTAGCCCAACCTCACAACCGATCCGACACGTTCGCAAATTTGAAATATGTCGCCATCATATCGAATAATGAACGCAAGATGGATTAGTTTTAGGTTAGGCTATAGTTTTTCGAGCGAGCGCAGCGAGCGAGAGACGCGTAAAGGTGTGTTATAAACCAACGGTTTGGCACATACCGACATTGAAATATTCGCACCAGCCCGATGAGCCGGAAGTATTTATCCTATTGCCTACCGACAAATGTTTACAGTTTATGAATAGTTTCACATAAATAGTACCATTTCCACATAGTACAGTGCAATGTGATGTCCGAAATGGATGAGAAAATTAGGTACTAGCACGAAATATATGCAAGGCAATATATGGTATATGTATAGCTTGGAAATTGTGACCGTTGCTCGCTCGCTCCGCTCGCTCGTAAAAATCTAGTCCAACCTCACAACCGATCGGACAAGTTCGCAAATTTGAAATATGTCGCCATCATATGAAATACTGAACGCAATATGGATTGGTTTTAGGTTAGGCTATAGCTTTCGTGCGAGCGCAGCGAGCGAGAGACGCGTAAAGGTGTGTCACAAACCAACGGTTTGGCACATACGGACATTGAAACATTCGCACCAGCCCGAGGAGCCGGAAGTATTTATCCTGTTGCCTACCGACACATGTTTACAGTTTATGAATAGTTTCACATAAATAGTACCATTTCCACATAGTACAGTGCAATGTGATGTCCGAAATGGCTGACAAAATTAGGTACTAGCACGAAATATATGCAAGGCAATATATGGTATATGTATAGCTTGGAAATTGTGACCGTTGCTCGCTCGCTCCGCTCGCTCGTAAAAATCTAGTCCAACCTCACAACCGATCGGACAAGTTCGCAAATTTGAAATATGTCGCCATCATATGAAATACTGAACGCAATATGGATTGGTTTTAGGTTAGGCTATAGCTTTCGTGCGAGCGCAGCGAGCGAGTGACGCGTAAAGGTGTGTCACAAACCAACGGTTTGGCACATACGGACATTGAAATATTCGCACCAGCCCGAGGAGCCGGAAGTATTTATCCTGTTGCCTACCGACACATGTTTACTGTTTATGAATAGTTTCACATAAATAATACTATTTCCACATAGTACAGTGCAATGTGATGTCCGAAATGGCTGACAAAGTTAGGTACTAGCACGAAATATATGCAAGGCAATATAGGGTATATGTATAGCTTGGAAATTGTGACCGTTGCTCGCTCGCTCCGCTGGCTCGTAAAAATCTAGTCCAACCTCACAACCGATCGGACACGTTCGCAAATTTCAAATATGTCGCCAGCATATCGAATAATGAACGGAAGATGGATTGGTTTTAGGTTAGGCTATAGCTTTCGTGCGAGCGCAGCGAGCGAGAGACACGTAAAGGTGTGTCATAAACGAACGGTTTGGCACATACGGACATTGAAATATTCGCACCAGCCCGAGTAGCCGGAAGTATTTATCCTATTGCCTACCGACACATGTTTACAGTTTCTGAATAGCTTCACATAAATAGTACTATTTCCACATAGTGCAGTGCAATGTGATGTCCGAAATGGCGGACAAAATTAGGTACAAGCACGAAATATATGCAAGACAATATATGGTATATGTATAGCTTGGAAATTGTGACCGTTGCTCGCTCGCTCCGCTCGCTCGTAAAAATCTAGTCCAACCTCACAACCGATCCGACACGTTCGGAAATTTGGAATATGTCGCCACCATATCCAATAATGAAAGGAAGATGGATTGGTTTTAGGTTAGGCTATAGCTTTCGTGCGAGCGCAGCGAGCGAGAGACGCGTAAAGGTGTGTCACAAACCAACGGTTTGGCACATACGGACATTGAAATATTCGCACCAGCCCGAGGAGCCGGAAGTCTTTATCCTATTGCCTTCTGACAACTGTTTACGGTTTACCAATAGTTTCACAAAAACTAGTACCGTTTCCTCATAGTACAGTGCAATGTGATGTCCGAAATGGCTGACAAAATTAGGTACTAGCACGAAATATATGCAAGGCAATATATGGTATATGTATAGCTTGGAATTTGTGACCGTTGCTCGCTGGCTCCGCTCGCTCGTAAAAATCTAGTCCACCCTCACAACCGATCCGACACGTTCGCAAATTTGAAATATGTCGCCAGCATATCGAATAATGAACGGAAGATGGATTGGTTTTAGGTTAGGCTATAGCTTTCGTGCGAGCGCAGCGAGCGAGAGACGCGTAAAGGTGTGTCACGAACCAACGGTTTGGCACATACGGACATTGAAATATTCGCACCAGCCCCGAGGTGCCGGAAGTATTTATCCTGTTGCCTACCGACACATGTTTACAGTTTATGAATAGTTTCACATAAATAGTACTATTTCCACATAGTACAGTGCAATGTGATGTCCGAAATGGCTGACAAAGTTAGGTACTAGCACGAAATATATGCAAGGCAATATATGGTATATGTATAGCTTGGAAATTGTGACGGTTGCTCGCTCGCTCCGCTCGCTCGTAAAAATCTAGCCCAACCTCACAACCGATCCGACACGTTCGCAAATTTGAAATATGTCGCCATCATATCGAATAATGAACGCAAGATGGATTAGTTTTAGGTTAGGCTATAGTTTTCGAGCGAGCGCAGCGAGCGAGAGACGCGTAAAGGTGTGTTATAAACCAACGGTTTGGCACATACCGACATTGAAATATTCGCACCAGCCCGATGAGCCGGAAGTATTTATCCTATTGCCTACCGACAAATGTTTACAGTTTATGAATAGTTTCACATAAATAGTACCATTTCCACATAGTACAGTGCAATGTGATGTCCGAAATGGATGAGAAAATTAGGTACTAGCACGAAATATATGCAAGGCAATATATGGTATATGTATAGCTTGGAAATTGTGACCGTTGCTCGCTCGCTCCGCTCGCTCGTAAAAATCTAGTCCAACCTCACAACCGATCGGACAAGTTCGCAAATTTGAAATATGTCGCCATCATATGAAATACTGAACGCAATATGGATTGGTTTTAGGTTAGGCTATAGCTTTCGTGCGAGCGCAGCGAGCGAGAGACGCGTAAAGGTGTGTCACAAACCAACGGTTTGGCACATACGGACATTGAAATATTCGCACCAGCCCGAGGAGCCGGAAGTCTTTATCCTATTGCCTACCGACACATGTTTACAGTTTATGAGTAGCTTCACATAATTAGTACTATTTCCACATAGTACAGTGCAATGTGATGTCCGAAATGGCTGACAAAATTAGGTACTAGCACGAAATATATGCAAGGCAATATATGGTATATGTATAGCTTGGAAATTGTGACCGTTGCTCGCTCGCTCCGCTCGCTCGTAAAAATCTAGTCCAACCTCACAACCGATCGGACACGTTCGCAAATTTCAAATATGTCGCCAGCATATCGAATAATGAACGGAAGATGGATTGGTTTTAGGTTAGGCTATAGTTTTCGAGCGAGCGCAGCGAGCGAGAGACGCGTAAAGGTGTGTCACAAACCAACGGTTTGGCACATACGGACATTGAAATATTCGCACCAGCCCGAGGAGCCGGAAGTATTTATCCTATTGCCTACCGACACATGTTTACAGTTTATGAATAGTTTCACATAAATAGTACCATTTCCACATAGTACAGTGCAATGTGATGTCCGTAATGGATGACAAAATTAGGTACTAGCACGAAATATATGCAAGGCAATATATGGTATATGTATAGCTTGGAAATTGTGACCGTTGCTCGCTCGCTCCGCTCGCTCGTAAAAATCTAGTCCAACCTCACAACCGATCGGACAAGTTCGCAAATTTGAAATATGTCGCCATCATATGAGATACTGAACGCAATATGTATTGGTTTTAGGTTAGGCTATAGCTTTCGTGCGAGCGCAGCGAGCGAGAGACGCGTAAAGGTGTGTCACAAACCAACGGTTTGGCACATACGGACATTGAAATATTCGCACCAGCCCGAGGAGCCGGAAGTATTTATCCTGTTGCCTACCGACACATGTTTACAGTTTATGAATAGTTTCACATAAATAGTACTATTTCCACATAGTACAGTGCAATGTGATGTCCGAAATGGCTGACAAAGTTAGGTACTAGCACGAAATATATGCAAGGCAATATATGGTATATGTATAGCTTGGAAATTGTGACGGTTGCTCGCTCGCTCCGCTCGCTCGTAAAAATCTAGCCCAACCTCACAACCGATCCGACACGTTCGCAAATTTGAAATATGTCGCCATCATATCGAATAATGAACGCAAGATGGATTAGTTTTAGGTTAGGCTATAGTTTTCGAGCGAGCGCAGCGAGCGAGAGACGCGTAAAGGTGTGTTATAAACCAACGGTTTGGCACATACCGACATTGAAATATTCGCACCAGCCCGATGAGCCGGAAGTATTAATCCTATTGCCTACCGACACATGTTTACAGTTTATGAATAGCTTCACATAAATAGTACTATTTCCACATAGTGCAGTGCAATGTGATGTCCGAAATGGATGACAAAATTAGGTACTAGCACGAAATATATGCAAGGCAATATACGGTATATGTATAGCTTGAAATTGTGACCGTTGCTAGCTCGCTCCGCTCCCTCGTAAAAATCTAGTCCAACCTCACAACCGATCCGACACGTTCGGAAATTTGAAATATGTCGCCACCATATCGAATAATGAACGGAAGATGGATTGGTTTTAGGTTAGGCTATAGCTTTCGTGCGAGCGCAGCGAGCCAGAGACGCGTAAAGGTGTGTCACAAACCAACGGTTTGGCACATACGGACATTGAAATATTCGCACCAGCCCGAGGAGCCGGAAGTCTTTATCCTATTGCCTTCTGACAACTGTTTACGGTTTACCAATAGTTTCACAAAATTAGTACCGTTTCCTCATAGTACAGTGCAATGTGATGTCCGAAATGGCTGACAAAATTAGGTACTAGCACGAAATATATGCAAGGCAATGTATGGTATATGTATAGCTTGGAATTTGTGACCGTTGCTCGCTCGCTCCGCTCGCTCGTAAAAATCTAGTCCACCCTCACAACCGATCCGACACGTTCGCAAATTTGAAATATGTCGCCAGCATATCGAATAATGAACGGAAGATGGATTGGTTTTAGGTTAGGCTATAGCTTTCGTGCGAGAGCAGCGAGCGAGAGACGCGTAAAGGTGTGTCACAAACCAACGGTTTGGCACATACGGACATTGAAATATTCGCACCAGCCCGAGGAGCCGGAAGTCTTTATCCTATTGCCTACCGACACATGTTTACAGTTTATGAGTAGCTTCACATAATTAGTACTATTTCCACATAGTACAGTGCAATGTGATGTCCGAAATGGCTGACAAAATTAGGTACTAGCACGAAATATATGCAAGGCAATATATGGTATATGTATAGCTTGGAAATTGTGACCGTTGCTCGCTCGCTCTGCTCGCTCGTAAAAATCTAGTCCAACCTCACAACCGATCGGACACGTTCGCAAATTTCAAATATGTCGCCAGCATATCGAATAATGAACGGAAGATGGATTGGTTTTAGGTTAGGCTATAGTTTTCGAGCGAGCGCAGCGAGCGAGAGACTCGTAAAGGTGTGTCACAAACCAACGGTTTGGCACATACGGACATTGAAATATTCGCACCAGCCCGAGGAGCCGGAAGTCTTTATCCTATTGCCTTCTGACAACTGTTTACGGTTTACCAATAGTTTCACAAAATTAGTACCGTTTCCTCATAGTACAGTGCAATGTGATGTCCGAAATGGCTGACAAAATTAGGTACTAGCACGAAATATATGCAAGGCAATATATGGTATATGTATAGCTTGGAATTTGTGACCGTTGCTCGCTCGCTCCGCTCGCTCGTAAAAATCTAGTCCACCCTCACAACCGATCCGACACGTTCGCAAATTTGAAATATGTCGCCAGCATATCGAATAATGAACGGAAGATGGATTGGTTTTAGGTTAGGCTATAGCTTTCGTGCGTACGCAGCGAGCGAGTGACGCGTAAAGGTGTGTCACAAACCAACGGTTTGGCACATACGGACATTGAAATATTCGCACCAGCCCGAGGAGCCGAAAGTCATTATCCTATTGCCTTCTGACAAATGTTTACGGTTTACCAACAGTTTCACATAATTAGTACCTTTTCCACATAGTACAGTGCAATGTGATGTCCGAAATGGATGACAAAATTAGGTACTAGCACGAAATATATGCAAGGCAATATATGGTATATGTATAGCTTGGAAATTGTGACCGTTGCTCGCTCGCTCCGCTCGCTCGTAAAAATCTAGTCCAACCTCACAACCGATCCGACACGTTCGCAAGTTTGAAATATGTCTCCATCATATGAAATACTGAACGCAATATGGATTGGTTTTAGGTTAGGCTATAGCTTTCGTGCGAGCGCAGCGAGCGAGAGACGCGTAAAGGTGTGTCACAAACCAACGGTTTGGCACATACGGACATTGAAATATTCGCACCAGCCCGAGGAGCCGGAAGTATTTATCCTATTGCCTACCGACACATGTTTACAGTTTCTGAATAGCTTCACATAAATAGTACTATTTCCACATTGTGCAGTGCAATGTGATGTCCGAAATGGATGACAAAATTAGGTACTAGCACGAAATATATGCAAGGCAATATATGGTATATGTATAGCTTGGAAATTGTGACCGTTGCTCGCTCGCTCCGCTCGCTCGTAAAAATCTAGTCCAACCTCACAACCGATCCGACACGTTCGCAAATTTGAAATATGTCGCCATCATATCGAATAATGAACGCAAGGTGGATTGGTTTTAGGTTAGGCTATAGTTTTCGAGCGAGCGCAGCGAGCGAGTGATGCGTAAAGGTGTGTCACAAACCAACGGTATGGCACATACGGACATTGAAATATTCGCACCAGCCCGAGGAGCCGGAAGTCTTTATCCTATTGCCTTCTGACAACTGTTTACGGTTTACCAATAGTTTCACAAAATTAGTACCGTTTCCTCATAGTACAGTGCAATGTGATGTCCGAAATGGCTGACAAAATTAGGTACTAGCACGAAATATATGCAAGGCAATATATGGTATATGTATAGCTTGGAATTTGTGACCGTTGCTCGCTCGCTCCGCTCGCTCGTAAAAATCTAGTCCACCCTCACAACCGATCCGACACGTTCGCAAATTTGAAATATGTCGCCAGCATATCGAATAATGAACGGAAGAAGGATTGGTTTTAGGTTAGGCTATAGCTTTCGTGCGAGCGCAGCGAGCGAGAGACGCGTAAAGGTGTGTCACAAACCAACGGTTTGGCACATACGGACATTGAAATATTCGCACCAGCCCGTGGAGCCGGAAGTCTTTATCCTATTGCCTACCGAAACATGTTTACAGTTTATGAGTAGCTTCACAAAATTAGTACCGTTTCCTCATAGTACAGTGCAATGTGATGTCCGAAATGGCTGACAAAATTAGGTACTAGCACGAAATATATGCAAGGCAATATATGGTATATGTATAGCTAGGAATTTGTGACGGTTGCTCGCTCGCTCCGCTCGCTCGTAAAAATCTAGCCCAGCCTCACAACCGATCCGACACGTTCGCAAATTTGAAATATGTCGCCATCATATCGAATAATGAACGCAAGATGGATTGGTTTTAGGTTAGTCTATAGCTTTCGTGCGAGCGCAGCGAGCGAGAGACGCGTAAAGGTGTGTTACAAACCAACGGTTTGGCACATACGGACATTGAAATATTCGCACCAGCCCGAGGAGCCGGAAGTATTTATCCTGTTGCCTACCGACACATGTTTACAGTTTATGAATAGTTTCACATAAATAGTACTATTTCCACATAGTACAGTGCAATGTGATGTCCGAAATGGCTGACAAAGTTAGGTACTAGCACGAAATATATGCAAGGCAATATATGGTATATGTATAGCTTGGAAATTGTGACCGTTGCTCGCTCGCTCCGCTCGCTCGTAAAAATCTAGTCCAAGCTCACAACCGATCGGACACGTTCGCAAATTTGAAATATGTCGCCATCATATGAAATACTCAACGCAATATGGATTGGTTTTAGGTTAGGCTATAGTTTTCGAGCGAGCGCAGCGAGCGAGAGACGCGTAAAGGTGTGTCATAAACCGACGGTTTGGCACATACGGACATTGAAATATTCGCACCAGCCCGAGGAGCCGGAAGTCTTTATCCTATTGCCTACCGACACATGTTTACAGTTTATGAATAGCTTCACATAATTAGTACTATTTCCACATAGTACAGTGCAATGTGATGTCCGAAATGGCTGACAAAATTAGGTACTAGCACGAAATATATGCAAGGCAATATATGGTATATGTATAGCTTGGAAATTGTGACCGTTGCTCACTCGCTCCGCTCGCTCGTAAAAATCTAGTCCAACCTCACAACCGATCCGACACGTTCGCAAATTTGTAATATGTCGCCATCATATCGAATAATGAACGCAAGGTGGATTGGTTTTAGGTTAGGCTATAGTTTTCGAGCGAGCGCAGCGAGCGAGAGATGCGTAAAGGTGTATCATAAACCAACGGTTTGGCACATACGGACATTGAAATATTCGCACCAGCCCGAGGAGCCGGAAGTCTTTATCCTATTGCCTTCTGACAACTGTTTACGGTTTACCAATAGTTTCACAAAATTAGTACCGTTTCCTCATAGTACAGTGCAATGTGATGTCCGAAATGGCTGACAAAATTAGGTACTAGCACGAAATATATGCAAGGCAATATATGGTATATGTATAGCTTGGAGTTTGTGACGGTTGCTCGCTCGCTCCGCTCGCTCGTAAAAATCTAGTCCACCCTCACAACCGATCCGACACGTTCGCAAATTTGAAATATGTCGCCAGCATATCGAATAATGAACGCAAGGTGGATTGGTTTTAGGTTAGGCTATAGCTTTCGTGCGAGCGCAGCGAGAGAGTGTCGCGTAAAGGTGTGTCACAAACGAACGGTTTGGCACATACGGACATTGAAATATTCGCACCAGCCCGCGGAGCCGAAAGTCATTATCCTATTGCCTTCTGACAAATGTTTACGGTTTACCAACAGTTTCACATAATTAGTACCTTTTCCACATAGTACAGTGCAATGTGATGTCCGAAATGGATGACAAAATTAGGTACTAGCACGAAATATATGCAAGGCAATATATGGTATATGTATAGCTTGGAAATTGTGACCGTTGCTCGCTCGCTCCGCTCGCTCGTAAAAATCTAGTCCAACCTCACAACCGATCCGACACGTTCGCAAATTTGAAATATGTCGCCATCATATGAAATACTGAACGCAATATGGATTGGTTTTAGGTTAGTCTATAGCTTTCGTGCGAGCGCAGCGAGCGAGAGACGCGTAAAGGTGTGTCACAAACCAACGGTTTGGCACATACGGACATTGAAATATTCGCACCAGCCCGAGGAGCCGGAATTCTTTATCCTATTGCCTACCGACACATGTTTACAGTTTATGAGTAGCTTCACAAAGTTAGTACCGTTTCCTCATAGTACAGTGCAATGTGATGTCCGAAATGGCTGACATAATTAGGTACTAGCACGAAATATATGCAAGGCAATATATGGTATATGTATAGCTTGGAATTTGTGACGGTTGCTCGCTCGCTCCGCTCGCTCGTAAAAATCTAGTCCACCCTCACAACCGATCCGACACGTTCGCAAATTTGAAATATGTCGCCATCGTATGAAATACTGAACGCAATATGGATTGGTTTTAGGTTAGGCTTTAGCTTTCGTGCGAGCGCAGCGAGCGAGAGTCGCGTAAAGGTGTGTTCCAAACCAACGGTTTGGCACATACGGACATTGAAATATTCGCACCAGCCCGAGGAGCCGGAAGTATTTATCCTGTTGCCTACCGACACATGTTTACAGTTTATGATTAGTTTCACATAAATAGTACTATTTCCACATAGTACAGTGCAATGTGATGTCCGAAATGGCTGACAAAGTTAGGTACTAGCACGAAATATATGCAAGGCAATATATGGTATATGTATAGCTTGGAAATTGTGACCGTTGCTCGCTCGCTCCGCTCGCTCGTAAAAATCTAGTCCACCCTCACAACCGATCCGACACGTTCGCAAATTTGAAATATGTCGCCACCATATCGAATAATGAACGGAAGATGGATTGGTTTTAGGTTAGGCTATAGCTTTCGTGCGAGCGCAGCGAGCGAGAGACGCGTAAAGGTGTGTCACAAACCAACGGTTTGGCACATACGGACATTGAAATATTCGCACCAGCCCGAGGAGCCGGAAGTCTTTATCCTGTTGTCTACCGACACATGTTTACAGTTTATGCATAGCTTCACATAATTAGTACTATTTCCACATAGTACAGTGCAATGTGATGTCCGAAATGGCTGACAAAATTAGGTACTAGCACGAAATATATGCAAGGCAATATATGGTATATGTATAGCTTGGAAATTGTGACCGTTGCTCACTCGCTCCGCTCGCTCGTAAAAATCTAGTCCAACCTCACAACCGATCGGACACGTTCGCAAATTTGAAATATGTCGCCATCATATGAAATACTCAACTCAATATGGATTGGTTTTAGGTTAGGCTATAGTTTTCGAGCGAGCGCAGCGAGCGAGAGACGTGTAAAGGTGTGTCATAAACCAACGGTTTGGCACATACGGACATTGAAATATTCGCACCAGCCCGAGGAGCCGGAAGTCTTTATCCTATTGCTACTGACGAATGTTTACAGTTTACCAATAGTTTCACGTAAATAGTACTATTTCCACATAGTACAGTACAATGTGATGTCCGAAATGGCTGACAAAATTAGGTAATAACACGAAATATATGCAAGGCAATATATGGCATTTGTATAGCTTTGATGTTGTGACCGTTGCTCGCTCGCTCCGCTCGCTCGTAAAAATCTAGTCCACCCTCACAACCGATCCGACACGTTCGCAAATTTGAAATATGTCGCCACCATATCGAATAATGAACGGAAGATGGATTGGTTTTAGGTTAGGCTATAGCTTTCGTGCGAGCGAGAGACGCGTAAAGGTGTGTCACAAACCAACGGTTGGCACATACGGACATTGAAATATTCGCACCAGCCCGGGGAGCCGGAAGTCCTTATCCTGTTGTCTACCGACACATGATTACAGTTTACGAACAGTTTCACATAAATAGTACTATTTCCACATAGTACAGTGCAATGTGATGTCCGAAATGGCTGACAAAATTAGGTACTAGCACGAAATATATGCAAGGCAATATATGGTATATGTATAGCTTGGAAATTGTGACGGTTGCTCGCTCGCTCCGCTCGCTCGTAAAAATCAAGCCCAACCTCACAACCGATCCGACACGTTCGCAAATTTGAAATATGTCGCCATCATATGAAATACTGAACGCAAGATGGATTAGTTTTAGGTTAGGCTATAGTTTTCGAGCGAGCGCAGCGAGCGAGAGACGCGTAAAGGTGTGTTATAAACCAACGGTTTGGCACATACTGACATTGAAATATTCGCACCAGCCCGATGAGCCGGAAGTATTTATCCTATTGCCTACCGACACATGTTTACAGTAAATGAATAGTTTCACATAAATAGTACCATTTCCACATAGTACAGTGCAATGTGATGTCCAAAATGGATGACAAAATTAGGTACTAGCACGAAATATATGCAAGGCAATATATGGTATATGTATAGCTTGGAAATTGTGACCGTTGCTCGCTCGCTCCGCTCGCTCGTAAAAATCTAGTCCAACCTCACAACCGATCGGACACGTTCGCAAATTTGAAATATGTCGCCATCATATGAAATACTCAACTCAATATGGATTGGTTTTAGGTTAGGCTATAGTTTTCGAGCGAGCGCAGCGTGCGAGAGACGCGTAAAGGTGTGTCATAAACCAACGGTTTGGCACATACGGACATTGAAATATTCGCACCAGCCCGAGGAGCCGGAAGTCTTTATCCTATTGCTACTGACGAATGTTTACAGTTCACCAATAGTTTCACGTAAATAGTACTATTTCCACATAGTACAGTACAATGTGATGTCCGAAATGGCTGACAAAATTCGGTAATAACACGAAATATATGCAAGGCAATATATGGCATTTGTATAGCTTTGATGTTGTGACCGTTGCTCGCTCGCTCCGCTCGCTCGTAAAAATCTAGTCCACCCTCACAACCGATCCGACACGTTCGCAAATTTGAAATATGTCGCCACCATATCGAATAATGAACGGAAGATGGATTGGTTTTAGGTTAGGCTATAGCTTTCGTGCGAGCGAGAGACGCGTAAAGGTGTGTCACAAACCAACGGTTGGCACATACGGACATTGAAATATTCGCACCAGCCCGAGGAGCCGGAAGTCTTTATCCTGTTGTCTACCGACACATGTTTACAGTTTACGAATAGTTTCACATAAATAGTACTATTTCCACATAGTACAGTGCAATGTGATGTCCGAAATGGATGACAAAATTAGGTACTAGCACGAAATATATGCAAGGCAATATATGGTATATGTATAGCTTGGAAATTGTGACCGTTGCTCGCTCGCTCCGCTCGCTCATAAAAATCTAGTCCAACCTCACAACCGATCCGACACGTTCGCAAATTTGAAATATGTCGCCATCATATCGAATAATGAACGCAAGGTGGATTGGTTTTAGGTTAGGTTATAGTTTTCGAGCGAGCGCAGCGAGCGAGAGATGCGTAAAGGTGTGTCATAAACCAACGGTTTGGCACATACGGACATTGAAATATTCGCACCAGCCCGATGAGCCGGAAGTATTTATCCTATTGCCTACCGACACATGTTTACAGTTTATGAATAGTTTCACATAAATAGTACTATTTCCACATAGTACAGTGCAATGTGATGTCCGAAATGGCTGACAAAATTAGGTACTAGCACGAAATATATGCAAGGCAATATATGGTATATGTATAGCTTGGAAATTGTGACGGTTGCTCGCTCGCTCCGCTCGCTCGTAAAAATCTAGCCCAACCTCACAACCGATCCGACACGTTCGCAAATTTGAAATATGTCGCCATCATATGAAATACTGAACGCAATATGGATTGGTTTTAGGTTAGGCTATAGCTTTCGTGCGAGCGCAGCGAGCGAGAGACGCGTAAAGGTGTGTCACAAACCAACGGTTTGGCACATACTGACATTGAAATATTCGCACCAGCCCGATGAGCCGGAAGTATTTATCCTATTGCCTACCGACACATGTTTACAGTAAATGAATAGTTTCACATAAATAGTACCATTTCCACATAATACAGTGCAATGTGATGTCCGAAATGGATGACAAAATTAGGTACTAGCACGAAATATATGCAAGGCAATATATGGTATATGTATAGCTTGGAAATTGTGACCGTTGCTCGCTCGCTCCGCTCGCTCGTAAATATCTAGTCCAACCTCACAACCGATCCGACACGTTCGCAAATTTGAAATATGTCGCCATCATATGAAATACTGAACGCAATATGGATTGGTTTTAGGTTAGGCTATAGCTTTCGTGCGAGCGCAGCGAGCGAGAGACGCGTAAAGGTGTGTCACAAACCAACGGTTTGGCACATACTGACATTGAAATATTCGCACCAGCCCGATGAGCCGGAAGTATTTATCCTGTTGCCTACCGACACATGTTTACAGTTTATGAATAGTTTCACATAAATAGTACTATTTCCACATAGTACAGTGCAATGTGATGTCCGAAATGGCTGACAAAGTTAGGTACTAGCACGAAATATATGCAAGGCAATATATGGTATATGTATAGCTTGGAAATTGTGACCGTTGCTCGCTCGCTCCGCTCGCTCGTAAAAATCTAGTCCAACCTCACAACCGATCGGACACGTTCGCAAATTTGAAATATGTCGCCATCATATGAAATACTCAACTCAATATGGATTGGTTTTAGGTTAGGCTATAGTTTTCGAGCGAGCGCAGCGAGCGAGAGTCGCGTAAAGGTGTGTCATAAACCAACGGTTTGGCACATACGGACATTGAAATATTCGCACCAGCCCGAGGAGCCGGAAGTCTTTATCCTATTGCTACTGACGAATGTTTACAGTTTACCAGTAGTTTCACATAAATAGTACTATTTCCACATAGTACAGTATAATGTGATGTCCGAAATGGCTGACAAAATTAGGTAATAACACGAAATATATGCAAGGCAATATATGGTATTTGTATAGCTTTGATGTTGTGACCGTTGCTCGCTCGCTCCGCTCGCTCGTAAAAATCTAGTCCACCCTCACAACCGATCCGACACGTTCGCAAATTTGAAATATGTCGCCACCATATCGAATAATGAACGGAAGATGGATTGGTTTTAGGTTAGGCTATAGCTTTCGTGCGAGCGCAGCGAGCGAGTGACGCGTAAAGGTGTGTCACAAACCAACGGTTTGGCACATACGGACATTGAAATATTTGCACCAGCCCGAGGAGCCGGAAGTCTTTATCCTGTTGTCTGCCGACACATGTTTACAGTTTACGAATAGTTTCACATAAATAGTACTATTTCCACATAGTACAGTGCAATGTGATGTCCGAAATGGCTGACAAAATTAGGAACTAGCACGAAATATATGCAAGGCAATATATGGTATATGTATAGCTTGGAAATTGTGACGGTTGCTCGCTCGCTCCGCTCGCTCGTAAAAATCTAGCCCAACCTCACAACCGATCCGACACGTTCGCAAATTTGAAATATGTCGCCATCATATCGAATAATGAACGCAAGATGGATTAGTTTTAGGTTAGGCTATAGTTTTCGAGCGAGCGCAGCGAGCGAGAGACGCGTAAAGGTGTGTTATAAACCAACGGTTTGGCACATACCGACATTGAAATATTCGCACCAGCCCGATGAGCCGGAAGTATTTATCCTATTGCCTACCGACACATGTTTACAGTAAATGAATAGTTTCACATAAATAGTACCATTTCCACATAGTACAGTGCAATGTGATGTCCGAAATGGATGACAAAATTAGGTACTAGCACGAAATATATGCAAGGCAATATATGGTATATGTATAGCTTGGAAATTGTGACCGTTGCTCGCTCGCTCCGCTCGCTCGTAAAAATCTAGTCCAACCTCACAACCGATCCGACACGTTCGCAAATTTGAAATATGTCGCCATCATTTGAAGTACTGAACGCAATATGGATTGGTATTAGGTTAGGCTATAGCTTTCGTGCGAGCGCAGCGAGCGAGAGACGCGTAAAGGTGTGTCACAAACCAACGGTTTGGCACATACGGACATTGAAATATTCGCACCAGCCCGAGGAGCCGGAAGTCTTTATCCTATTGCCTACCGACACATGTTTACAGTTTATGAATAGCTTCACATAATTAGTACTATTTCCACATAGTACAGTGCAATGTGATGTCCGAAATGGCTGACAAAATTAGGTACTAACACGAAATATATGCAAGGCAATATATGGTATATGTATAGCTTGGAAATTGTGACCGTTGCTCAATCGCTCCGCTCGCTCGTAAAAATCTAGTCCAACCTCACAACCGATCCGACACGTTCGCCAATTTGTAATATGTCGCCATCATATCGAATAATGAACGCAAGGTGGATTGGTTTTAGGTTAGGCTATAGTTTTCGAGCGAGCGCAGCGAGCGAGAGATGCGTAAAGGTGTGTCATAAACCAACGGTTTGGCACATACGGACATTGAAATATTCGCACCAGCCCGATGAGCCGGAAGTATTTATCCTATTGCCTACCGACACATGTTTACAGTTTATGAATAGTTTCACATAAATAGTACTATTTCCACATAGTACAGTGCAATGTGATGTCCGAAATGGATGACAAAATTAGGTACTAGCACGAAATATATGCAAGGCAATATATGGTATATGTATAGCTTGGAAATGGTGACCGTTGCTCGCTCGCTCCGCTCGCTCGTAAAAATCTAGTCCACCCTCACAACCGATCCGACACGTTCGCAAATTTGAAATATGTCGCCACCATATCGAATAATGAACGGAAGATGGATTGGTTTTAGGTTAGGCTATAGCTTTCGTGCGAGCGCAGCGAGCGAGTGACGCGTAAAGGTGTGTCACAAACCAACGGTTTGGCACATACGGACATTGAAATATTTGCACCAGCCCGAGGAGCCGGAAGTCTTTATCCTGTTGTCTGCCGACACATGTTTA